>NC_135388.1:24057500-24175000 GCF_051989625.1 Stigmatopora argus | reverse complement strand
AAATCACAAGTGGTATTTCTGAGATACTATATGAATCGAAAGCACATTATTAGGGTCAATATCATAAGTGAATTTTCCTGTCTTTGTGAATGCAAAATATCAAATTATTCAATTTGAAAAAAATAAGCCGAACTTGACTAGAACCTGATGCTTTCTAATTACAGTAATTAACATTTTCCTACCAGAAGTTTAAGATGTTGTGGCAGCCATATTTCTTCTTATAATACAACTAAAAAAATCAAGGTGGGATTTTGTTTTATTTCAAAATCCAGGCTACTCGCGTCTGGCGAAAAAAATGTAGACGGCAGCGCCCTGACCTCACTAAGATGGCCGCGCCCCGACCTCCCCAAGATGGCCGTGCCCTAACCTCGCTAAGATGGCCGCGCCCCGACCTCACTAAGATGGTCGTGCCCCGAGCGAGCAGTGATGGGAACGTTTTGCGTTTAATGCAAGATCTGTTTTTTTCATGAATTAATAGACGTCAAAAAAAACTTTTTTTCCGCTTTTTCTGTTTATCTTTTCTCTATTTTGAAATAAATTACCGTATAGGCATTTGCTTGCGTTGTGACGTCACAGCGCGCGCATGGGCGCCATTTTGTCTTGATGTCACCGTGACGCGTCATCGTGACGCTTTATCGTGACGCGTCATCGTGACGCGTCATCGTGACGCGTCATCGTGACGCGTCATCGTGACGCGTCATCGTGACGCGTCATCATGTCACAGCGGCGTCAAATTGCAGTTTTTTGCAAGTCGTGTTTTTATGTGCATATAAGCCGTACCCTCGATTCAGTCATCATTTTTATGTCCGACAAAGGCGGCTTATATGCGAGTAAATACGGTACATTAAATTATTCATTTTCCTCTTAGATGTTTAAATTTTAGCACATGACTATTCTCTTTCTATCACCATTGAATTTCAAGACTGATTTTGTTGACGTGTTTTCCAAATTTAGCTTTAAGGATATTCATCAATTTTTCCAATTGATATATCTAACCAAATGTCCCCCTGTGGGATGCGTTTCTTTTAAGAATACCCAATGTACGGAGTCTTTGAAATGGATGAATTCGGGGGGGAATTGACCACACCTTGATCATGTATTGCCCTGGGGATTCTGTGGAGGACCGATCAAACAATCCCTTCCAAAAAAAATTATGTTTGGAAAACAAATAAACCCAGAAGTTGTGTAGTGGCAATGCATTCATGCCCCCCTCTCCCCTGTTGAGACATGAGAGATCCCTTGAGTCAATATAGTAGCCCACCAAAGAAAGCTTATCGACAATTTTATTTGTTTTTTTCTTTAGTGCTCCCAAAATCCCTAGGATAACGGCCGCGGGTCAAACTGCCCTCTTTTTTCCTTCCAATGAGATTCCAATCAGCTGTTTAACATCTTTTACTCGAGTCTTCTATAATCCTTATAAAGCATGACTTATGGACGGATGAATTGATATGTTAAGATTCCCACATTACGTTTGTCCAATCCGTGCATCATCGAGGGTTTAATTTTTTTATGGTGGCCAGAAACGGCTGTTGGATCCTAATAGTCGTGTGATTGACTTCAGCTTCTCTAAGTGTGTAAACTCAAGCTTTGAGCATTTGCAAGGATTATAGATGAGAATGCCTGACCAGATATATGCTAACTTGCTGCCTTCTTGTGTTAGTTTTAAGCATTACACTCTGCGGTGGGTTTTCAACCAACTACTCTTCTATCTATATTCCTTATAAAGCGTGACTTATGGATGGATGGTTGGATATGTTAAGATTCTCACGTTACGTTTGTCCAAACCATGCATCGTAGAGAGTTGAATGTTTTTGTATGCAGAACATCTAAAATCACTTATCTAACATTTACTTTGCTTGAAACTGCAATGAATGCTGTATTTGGCATTTTCTAAAGCATTTTCGTATTTTTCAGTTTTGACGATTCTGAAATTAAACTTTCATTATTAATTTAGGTTTTTATACAGTAAAAGCCTCTGAAGATGGTTATAGAAGACAAAATTCAAGACTTTCACATGATTAATGCCAGAAACCCTTTACATCGATATATATAAAGAATCGAAGTTATAAATAGTGAAATATAATTATCGATCAATGTTTCCTTTGCTTAAATAATAATATAATAATAATAATCGGACATAGGCCCTGTCGTCATCATCAACAACAAAAAGCCTACTTGTCATCACACCCAGAAACTTGCTTCTCCATAAGGTGTGTTTACTCGGCAAAAGACCTAAATAAGTGATAGCTACGGACTTGTAATTTGGCATTCTGCTGTTATGGATACAGGTCACTTACCTCCCACTGTCTTTCACTTACCTTCAGTCAGCTAGTAGGAGGCAGATCACCACCCAAACATCTTTTCATATTACCTCAGAAGGGAATGTGTGTTGTGTTACCGCAAATTTAGAGTTCTGATGAATGTGGGGGAAAAACTGTCCTTAAGCCTATTTGTCCGTACTTTGTGGGACCTATAGCGTCTGCCAGAGGGCAGCAGCTGGAACAGATTGTGACTTGGGTGGTATGGGTCCCCTATGATGTTCTGGCTCTGCTGAGGTAACGAGGGCTGGCAATGTTTTCCAGTGAGGGCAAAGAGCAGCCGACAATCCTCTGGGCAGTGTTAATCACTTTCTGCATGGCCTTTTTGTCTGCCACCGTGCTTCCAGCGTACCACACTGTGATGCAGTACGCTACGCCAGGATGCTCTCTACAGTGATTCTATAGAAGGTTATCAGAAGCTTGGTGTCCAAGTTGTTCCTCCTAAGTACCCTGAGGAAATTGAGTCGTTTCTGAGCCTTCTTCACTACTGCCGTGATGTTTGTAGACCATGAGAGCTTATCCATGACGTAGACCCCCAGGAATTTAAAGGACTGGACCCTGTCTACACATACTCCATTTATGAGGAGTGGGGCCAGATCTGTGCCGTGTTTGCGAAAGTCCAGGATTATTTCTTTAGTTTCCGTGGTGTTCAGTGTGAGATTGTTCACCGAGTACCAAGAAGACAGTTTGTTGACCTCATCTCTGTAGGCCGACTCATCCCCTTCTGAGATGAGTCCGACCACAGTGGTGTCGTCAGCAAATTTGATGATGGCGTTAGACTGGTGGGTGGGTGTACAGTTGTATGTGTACAGGGAGTACAGAAGAGGACTCAGTACACAGCCTTGAGGGGAGCCAGTGCTCAGTGTAATGGAGGAAAAAAAAAGTGCACGCATGCGTTCGTGAGTAGAACTCAAGCTTATCAATTTGAAAAAAAAAACATACCTTCTTCAGTGTACACTGCAGTGCTTCCTCTAAGTAATATGCGCTTGAAGTTATTTGCATGAACTCCACAGCTATTTTGTGAATTTTTATTTTCATCATAATTTCACTTAGGTTTACATTTTTTAACAAAAAAACACCCTAAATTTGCTTAAATAGGGAAAAATCGGCATCCTTTCTTTTGAAATTGACCGTCAGTTTTCCTTACTTTTTCCTGAAAGCTATACTCCAGCTTCTGTACATATCGTACATACAGTTTTTGCATACTGACATACGTTTGCACGGTCATTTTTCACCAATTATGCAATAAAAAGAGGAGCTCTCATTTAGTATCGAGTTGGGAAAGGCGTAAACAATTGAAGCACACCAAGATGGCAGCACAATCTTCTGCATTCGAAAGTGGTGACGAGGGTTCGACTTTGGCAGGAGCAGTAGCTATTGATGGGGGTTGCTTAAGTCAATCGGGTGGTGTAAATCCTAACAGTGCACATTTATCGTCATTTGGTTATGGGAAAGAGGGCCCATCAATCCAAGCTCATGATTCTGCATCTATATCATGGTTACATCAGCCCGCGCATACTCAGATGCCTATTAGTGAGAATGTGGAATTAGCAGGGTCTATATCAGCTGTGGGGCCCATAGGAAATAGGGGGGTTCGTATGGATTGGTTAACTTTATTCATCCCGTGTTCGGGAAATGTCGTTGTCACAGTAGCAAGAGGGTGAGGATGCAGGAATAGGAAAGGCATTTTAGACATAATAATAATAGACATAATAAAAAGTCTTCGGCTACTGCAGCTACTGAGGCTGGTGAGACTAATGCTCAGCGTAGAAGTCGCCAGCGTAGAGCCACTAAGGCTAGGGCAGCCGCTCGGGCTGATGAGACTGAGGAACAGCGTGCTATTCACAATAGACGAAAGGCTGATTTGGCTGCAGCTTCTCGGGCTGCTGAGAGTGAGGAACAGCGTGCTATTGTCAATTTGATAAAGGCCGATTCGGCGGCAGCTGCTGCTAGAGGTTCAGAAACCCCAAATAGCCAACAAACTAGGCTTGCAGGGGTTCTTCAATACGTTAGCACTGGGGCAGGCCATTTTAAGACAGTCAAATACAACAAAGCAAAAAGCACAAACTACAAAGCAAAGTATATGGGAAAGCATTAAGAAATACTAAAATGCAATTCAAAAAGATAGAAAAGCAGCAAAAAAACGAATTCGAAGAACGTTGCAGCCATGCATTATTACTCATACTACTTTATGGTTAGAGACAATAGTTCCAATAATCTACCCCAGGGGTGCTCAATACATAGATCGCGATCTACCAGTAGATTCCCACCTTGGCGATTTACTGGTAGATCGCATGACAATAAAATTTGCCAGTCTGTTGATTCCCTTCGCAATGCTATGATGAATTTGGCATTCTATCTGCAATAAAATAGTTCATGAATGGGGAGTGGATTATCACCCCCGTTACTTCTCACTCCCATACGTGTTGATAAATCTATTGTGAGCTTTATCAATATACATAACTGGTGAGCTTTGTCAGAAGCCTGGAAAAGGGGTAGATCGTGGGTGGTTGACTCTCTGAAAAGTAGATTTTAGATCAAACAGTTTTAACACCACTGGTGCACATCATACCAATACTTGTATATGGTATGTAATATAATGATATACATCATGTATATAATACATTATGTATTATATACATAATACATAATGTAATATATGAATATACTAAGCCTAACTTGCGGCCCGGGTCTCGGCGACACGAGAAGTAAATCGCGGGAGGTTGGCTTCTTCAAAAGTAGATCTTGGAGCAAAAAAGTGTGAGCGCCCTTGATATACACCGATCTGGAGCCCTGTTCTCCCAGTTTGTGACTGACATGTACGCAAAGATAGAATCAGAGCGTTTGGGTTTCATTAGGGCAAACCAAAAGAAACTTAGGGCCGATAGTTATCGAAACCTTCGTGATGCCGTGATTGACGAAGTTAATCCGGAAGACCTTGGAAAGGTTGTCATTCTCCATGCTACTTTTACAGGCAGTCCACGTTACATGCATGAAAAAGCTCAAGACGCTATGGGAATAGTTCGGTATTTTGGTAGACCAGATATTTTTATAATGTTCACTAGCAATCCAAAATGGGTTGAAATCACATCGGAACTCTTCAAAGGTCAAACTGCAATGGATCTCCCAGATGTTACTACTAGAGTATTTTGACAGAAACTGCTGAAACTAAGGGATCTGTTTAAACAAGGTGAGATTTTTGGTCCAGTTTGCGCTGACATGTACACAGTGGAATGGGAAAAGCGAGGAAATCCCTATGCTCATATCCTTATCTGCTTAACAGAAAAAAATAAGATCAACTGATATTGACAACATATCAGCAGAATTTCCCGATCGGTGGCTAAACACCTTTACATGAATCCCTCGATTATCGCGTCTTCACTTATTGCGAACTCACTACTTCGCTTTTTAAAAAAAAATGTTTTTTTAAAGTTCAGAAAAATGTGAAAATTCACGCTGAAACTTGTAAGCAGAAGCCACTTTTGCAACTAGGACTCAGCACTGAAGAAAAAATAGTTTTTTTTGTTTTTAATTTCATAAAAAGTTGATAATCCATGTTTAAACTCATAAGCGAAAGCCACTCTTGGCCACATAGACCAAGTCTCATATGGTACATGGTCCATGTGGCACTGGTCGCAAACAAGATCCTTTCCCTTCAGGCTCTGCGACAACTTGCGCTAAGCAATATCCACGCCAATTTATTCGCGAAAGTCAATCCGACACTGACGGTTACTGTTACGATCTCGCTGCGTCGTCGCGGCGCGATCGGGAATATATTGGGACCCATGCGCGGGAGACGTGATGTTACGATCTCGCTGCGTCGTCGCGGCGCGATCGGGAATATATTAGGACCCATGCGGGGGAGACGTGAGTTGAATCGAGCCAGTTGGCTTCAAACGACATCCTTTAATAAATCAACAGGGATCTATAAATCAACAACGGCATGGAAACAAAACGGCAGCATGCTGTGCGCACGCATGAACAGAAGTACGATCCGGCAATGGTCCTATGACTCATTGCTCCTTAAATAACAAAACAGGAAGAAATCAGCAGATTGACTGCAGCTGCTCTCTGACGGCACGTCAGGAGGGACAAACAGACCACTCCTGACAGTTACACACTGTACAGACGTCGTCGGCCAGCAGATGGCGGCTTCACCGCAAAGATCAATAATGAAGAGATTGATAATAGATGGCTCGTTGCATATTGTGTTGTGTTTTGTTGAGTATTTTTGATGCCCACATAAATGGTGAGTTCTGCCATTAGCCATTCTGTGAAAAGTATAAAATACAATCAAAGGGGCCCGACTTCACCAGTACCATCTGCTTGATTGTTATTGCCTGTGTTTTGGTAATCTATTTGTGTAAGGAACCCATGAATAGGTGACACAGGAACGCCAGATTTAAATAATGCAGCTGACCTGAAACAATTGCCTGAATCAAACCAGGAGGGACGTGCCTTTTGCACTGCCGCTGCCACAATCAGATGTGGCATTGAAACAAAACGGCAGCATGCTGCGCGCACACATGAACAGAAGTACGATCCGGCAATGGTCCTATGACTCAGTGCTCCTTAAATAACAAAACAGGAAACAATCAGCAGATTGACTGCAGCTGCTCTCTGACGGCACGTCAGGAGGGACAAACAGGCCACTCCTGACAGTACCTCCCCTCTAACGGACGGATCCTAGACGTCCTAATGCCGAATGTCCATGAAAAGCGAAAGACAAAAATCAGGCAGGGAGGGAGGGCGGCTGAGCTCCGTTCTCATCGTCCGGGGGGGGGCGTCCCTGCCAGCCCATGAAACAGACGAGAGAGGGGCCGGTCCGGCGGGCGTCCGCGCCGGCCGGTGACGAGGGGCGTAGGAGTGGCCGGTCGGGCGGGCGTCCGCGCCGGCCAGAGACGAGGCGAGGAAGTGGTCGGTCCGGCGGGCGTCCGTGCCGGCCGATGACGAGGCGTGGCCGGTCTGGCGGGCATCCATGCCGGCCGGTGACGAGGTATCGAGGTGGGCGGTCGGGCGGGCGTCCGCGCCTGCCTGAGACGAGGCATCGAGGTGGGCGGTCGGGCGGGCGTCCGCGCCGGCCTGAGACGAGGCATCGAGGTGGGCGGTCGGGCGGGCGTCCCCGCCGGCCTGAGACGAGGCTTAGGAGGGGCCTATCCGGCGGGCGTCCACGTTGGCCCTTGGAGAGGAGTTGGAGTAGCCGGTCCGGCGGGCCTCCCTGCTGGTCCTCAAGGTGCTGGCCAAGCCCCCTGCCTTTAACAGACACCAGAATCTTAGAACGGTCGTCAGGCACCTTACCCTGGCTGCTCGCGGGGCCGGCTACCCCTCGGCCGAGAGGGCCGGAGAGTCGCTCTCGCCGCCGCCGCCAACCCCCTCGTCCAGGGGTGCCGGAGAGATGCTCTCGCCGTCGCCGGCCCCCTCGTCCAGGGGCGCCGGAGAGTCGCTCTCGCCGCCGTCGCCGGCCCCCTCGTCCAAGGGCGCCGGATGGTCGCTGCCGCCGTCGCCGGCCCCCTCGTCCAGGGGCGCCGGAGGGTCACTCTCGCCGTCGCCGGCCCCCTCGTCCAGGGGCGCCGGAGAGTCGCTCTGGCCATCGCCGGCCCCCTCGTCCCGGGGCTCCGGCGCATCGCCGCCGTTTCCGGCCAGGCAAGAGCTGGGCGGGCAAGAGCTGAGCAGGCGGGAACCGGGCACCCAGGAATTGGGCAGGCTGAAACCGGGCTGGCCGAAGCCGGCCAGGGTGAAATTAGGCAGGCGGAGACTGTACCCCCAGGGACTGGGCAGACCGGAACTGGGCAGACCGGAACTGGGCAGACCGGAACTGGGCAGACCGGAACTGGGCAGACCGGAACTGGGCAGACTGGAACTGGGCAGACAGGAACTGGGCCAACAGGAACTTGGCAAACAGGAACTGGACGGACCAGCTGGCACCGGAAGCCTGGTTCGTGGCTTCGGCACGGGTGCGACTGGCGGCCCAGGTGGCAAAGTGAGTAACTTGCGTGGCTTGGGCACGGGTATTTGAGAAGCTTGGAGCGGTGTGGTCAGGCGAGAAGCTTAGAGCGGCGTGGTCGGGCGAGAAGCTTGGAGCGGCGTGGTCGGGCGAGAAGCTTGGAGCGGCGTGGTCGGGCAAGAAGCTTGGAGCGGCGTGGTCGGCCGAGGAGCTTGGAGCGGCGTGGTCGGCCGAGGAGCTTGGAGCGGCGTGGTCGGCCGAGGAGCTTGGAGCGGCGTGGTCGGCCGAGGAGCTTGGAGCGGCGTGGTCGGCCGAGGAGCTTGGAGCGGCGTGGTCGGCCGAGGAGCTTGGAGCGGCGTGGTCGGCCGAGGAGCTTGGAGCGGCGTGGTCGGGCGAGGAGCTTGGAGGGGCGTGGTCGGGCGAGGAGCTTGGAGCGGCGTGGTCGGCCAAGAAGCTTGGAGCGGCGTGGTCGGGCGAGGAGCTTGGAGCGGTGTGGTCGGGCGAGAAGCTTGGAGCGGCGTGGTCGGGCGAGAAGCTTGGAGCAGCATGGTCGGCCGAGAAGCTTGGAGCGGCGTGGTCGGCCAAGAAGCTTGGAGCGGCGTGGTCAGCTGAGAAGCTTGGTCAGGGCCTCGAGCGTCCAGGCCCTCCTTCCGCTTCTCCCTGCGGCATGGCGCTCGCCGCCGCCTCCGGGAGGGCGGAACAGCACACCGGCCGCCACATGGTGGCCCATCTTAGCTGGCCAGCTGACCAGGTGAAAGACCTTGCTGCTGCGCCTCCCCAAAAAAACAAGACGGGCGGTGTTCGAAACTCCTACCGGAGCCTCCCCACCGGCCGCCACGTGGTGGTCCCTTGTAGATGGCCCACCCACCTTGCAGATGCTGGTCGGGGTAATCCAGGTCGGAGTAATCGGAGGAGTATTGGTCAACGTCCTCTGGTGGAGCGTATTGGAGCCCAAATCGGCCAAGAAAATCACTGTCCGAGTCCGAATCTCCAGCATACAAATCTATTAGCTCCCGATCGTCCTCACCTTCAGAAAAGTCAGAGTCCCAACCGACAAAGATTTGGCGTTCCAATGGGGCCGAGGGAGGCTGGGGATTCTCCCTCCATTGAGAAAAAAACTCGGAGTCTGAATTCAAATAACTGGGGCGATGATTTGGGGGTGTCGGAGCCTTGGAATTATGACTTAGCTGTGCTGGCAATCCAGTGCGACGCGTTGAGCGGAGGGTGGGTTTAAAGGTGGATGGACGCTCAGAACTACCTCCTAGTCGGGACTCCTCCGCTGCCAGAACGTCTCTGAGGTGCCCACACCAAGACGTGTCCATTATAAACTTCCTAAAAGACTTTGTGGGGAGTCTCAGTGAATCCATGTGGTCGCGGGGCTTCGAAAAGGGTGGCTGGTGTTGACGAGAGCGTCGGCGCAAGCGTGGGTGGCCTCCCGCTGGGTCCATTATGGCCGGATCGTTCTGTTACGATCTCGCTGCGTCGTCACGGCGCGATCGGGAATATATTAGGACCCATGCGCGGGAGACGTGATGTTACGATCTCGCTGCGTCGTCGCGGCGTGATCTGGAATATATTAGGACCTATGCGCGGGAGACGTAATGTTACGATCTCGCTGCGTCGTCGCGGCGCGATCGGGAATATATTAGGACCCATGCGCGGGAGACGTGATGTTACGATCTCGCTGCGTCGTCGCGGCGCGATCGGGAATATATTAGGACCCATGCGCGGGAGACGTGAGTTGAATCGAGCCAGTTGGCTTCAAACGACATCCTTTAATAAATCAACAGGGATCTATAAATCAACAACGGCATGGAAACAAAACGGCAGCATGCTGTGCGCACGCATGAACAGAAGTACGATCCGGCAATGGTCCTATGACTCATTGCTCCTTAAATAACAAAACAGGAAGAAATCAGCAGATTGACTGCAGCTGCTCTCTGACGGCACGTCAGGAGGGACAAACAGACCACTCCTGACAGTTACACACTGTACAGACGTCGTCGGCCAGCAGATGGCGGCTTCACCGCAAAGATCAATAATGAAGAGATTGATAATAGATGGCTCGTTGCATATTGTGTTGTGTTTTGTTGAGTATTTTTGATGCCCACATAAATGGTGAGTTCTGCCATTAGCCATTCTGTGAAAAGTATAAAATACAATCAAAGGGGCCCGACTTCACCAGTACCATCTGCTTGATTGTTATTGCCTGTGTTTTGGTAATCTATTTGTGTAAGGAACCCATGAATAGGTGACACAGGAACGCCAGATTTAAATAATGCAGCTGACCTGAAACAATTGCCTGAATCAAACCAGGAGGGACGTGCCTTTTGCACTGCCGCTGCCACAATCAGAATCCTCTTTCAGAAGAAAACTATCTTTTCTGGTGTGGGCCGTCTGAGTGGGCCACAGTTTTTTTTATCACTGCATCAGCAGATCTCATGCGCGTCGAAAAAAAGCATCTCAACTCAGTGAGACTGTACCGCAACATGCTTTAAATGGAAGCTTGAGGAAATTCCCAGTCCTCGGGCGCGCATACAAACACAACAATCTGTCACACCGACACAGATTCACTGATGCGTCTGCTGAGTTGCGTGGAGGCGCTCGTCTTCTGACTATGAACCAAATCCCTGATCTGTTGACGTGCATGTTAGCCAAGTCTCTTGAATCAAAAAAGGTTGAAAACCCATTCACACTGTTCGCCCCAGTTTACGTACACTAAACACTTGCCGTACAACAATGTAACGGTTATTTGTAATGCCGTGTTCAGAGTTGCGTAATGCGCGAAATTCTATAATTACCTGAATCAGTCACTAGTTCAATCGGTTTTCCAAATGGTCAATTAGCCTTGAAGATCCTTGAACTGCTCCATGCCAGTGACAGTTTGTGCGAATACCTATTTTGTACGCCAAGTTCAATAACCAAACATTTACCTATGAAGATGTAAAGTCGGCAAGCAAGACTCAATTTGCATGGCAGAGCGTTGTGGGATGAAAACAAGGCTCTAATTCCATTAAAACATTTTTACCTTCTTCGTCCAAATAGTGCTTACTATAATAATAATGATTCCTAATAATTTTGATAGAAGACTCTTGGGCTTTTGTCAAAGTATCCCAATATCAAGTCCCATTTATTCCTATACAATATTTTGAATTTGTGAGTTAGCAAATTATTTGACTAAATTTTTACACTTTACACAGGCTCGAAAACTCTTCTTTCATTACTTTTCAAGTCTAAACCTTATGATTAGGAAATATTTACCTTATCTGATTGAAACAATTATACCAGTTTCTAAACATCTGACTTGTTGCATCCACAAGTGTATTAAGTCAGTTATTAATTATCCATCTCTTAATCATTCAGCGATCCATTCTTTATATTTTTAACTCGATTATAACCTTTTAATGTAGCAAGTTTAATTTGTCCAATTCATAATAATAGACCATTAATTTTGTTGTATTTGCCTTGTCATCTAATTCCCATTGCCTAGTGAACAATGGCATTTTGTATGGTCTACCCAATAAAATTTGTCAAATTTCAACCCATTTAAAGAAACAGTCTTTGAAATTGATATATTTTTGGGGGGATTGAACACGGCTTGGTCATGTATTGCCCTGGGGATTATGTGGAGCACCGATCAAACAATCCCTTCCAAAAATGTTGTTTAGAAAAAAAACTAACCCAAAGGTTGTTTGGTGGTGCTGCATTTAGCCCAACCCCTCTTGTTGTGACATGAGGCTTCCCATGAGATCGAGGGAGATTATCAGTGGTCTTGTATGTCTTCCATTTTCTAATAATTGCTCCCACAGTTGATTTCTTTAGACCAAATGTTTTGCCAATTACAGATTCAGTCTTCACAGCTTGGTGCAGGTCTACAATTTTGTCTCTGGTGTCCTTCGACAGCTCTTTGGTTTTGGCCATAGTGGAGTTTGTAGTGTGAGAGACTGAGGTTGTGGACAGGTGTCTTTTATACCGATATTGAGTTAAAACAGATGCTATTAATACAGGTAACGAGTGGAGACCTCGTTAGAAGAAGTTAGACCTCTTTGACAGCCAGAAATCTTGCGTGTTTGTAGGTGACCAAATACTTATTTTCCACAAAATTTGGAAATATTTAAAAAAAAAAATCAAAACTGGTGATTTTCTGTTTTTTCCACATTCTGTCTCTGATGGTTTGGCCATGTTGACAATTACAGGCCTATATTCTATTCAAGTAGGAGAACCTTCACAATTGGTGGTTGACTAAATACTTACTTGCCCAACTTTATAACCAATTCAAACAACTGAAACGAGTTGTGTCACTCTTTTCCCTATCATAACACCCAGTTTTCTTTTTGTCTCTTTATAACTACCTTTATCAATTATTAATATTAATATTTTTACTATTGTTATTATGATTATTATGATTATTATTATTATTATTTTAATCTCTTTTGAGCAGAATTTACTTTTAACTGCAGGTATACCTTTTTCCTCATTATATTAAGCTGGCCAGCAAAGTAATATTTTGGCATCAATAAATTTAAGCGTTTAATTCTCGAGGCAGACTGGTTCTCAAAAAAATTTCAATACTGGATCAGGGCTTCCCCATTCTCTTGTTTTCATCAGGTTATCAACACAATCATACTCTAATGAATGGACACACTCACATGGACTCAATGGAGATGTCTTCAACAATTTTAGATAAGGTCAGCCTTGGGTACCCAGGTGCCGAGCCATAGTCCAGCCCATTAAAAGGGTCTTAACTGCCGTGGCCACGGTTTTCTCAGATATCGGCTCAGCCTCTGGGTCCTTCAGCATATTGACTCCCAAGCTCGAAAGACCAATAAATACAATAAATGTTAGGTTCGCCAACAGACAAAATGAATTAGCTTAATGTCAATAAATCAAGTGGACTGTTGAAGTAAAATGATTTCAATTCAAACACATTAGTCAGTGGTTGTGTACTCACGGTTAATTTAAATTCTTCTCAAGCAATGCAATGGTCACAAAAATATAACAACACACACCTCTCTTCTGCCTAATACTTCCGTGAAGGGAGGGGTGATTTGTCACGCCCCACGATATACACTCTCCGTTGTCCCGCCCACTAATCAGTTCCACGTGATTGCACCTCAAGTCTTATGTCAACATTCCGGACACAAAATATTCACACATTCAGTTGCCTTTCCCACACTTTCAATAATCTTTCTTCACACTTATAATATTTTCTTCACACTTACAATAATCTTTCTTCACACTTACAATAATCTTTTCTTGACACTTATAATATTTTTTTCTTCACAATAACAATAATCTTTTAATATAGACCCATCAAGTCGTAGCCTTTCCAACTGAGTTTCTTAACTCACAGACTATGAATGAAAAAGATAGGTCGCCCTTTTCTGCTGAGACGGACACAATTTCCTGTTGGAGCTGCATTTACAATTTCAATCAACAAATCTCAGGTACAAACGTTAACGTCTGCGGGTCTTCACTTTTTTTTCAAGATGGCGCCGTCAGGCGGCAGGCGGTGTGAGTAGCTCTGTCCGCTCTTATTCGTTTTTTTGTGTTTTACAACCTTTCTATCTGGTTTTTATTACATTTTAATATTTCTTAATACTTTACTTTGTACTTTATACTTTTTACTTAAATGTTTTTACAATTTTCTTTGATCTATTAACTTAGTTTACTTCTGCCAGTTCTTTTTTGGAACCATTCAGCCATGCCTTCGCTGTCATACACATGGGCTCAGTGGTGAACAATACGCAGCAGAAAGAGCAACACCTCGATGCCGCTGGAAATCCGGAGCTGGACAAAAGTGCCGGGAGAAGAAGCGACGCTTCAGACCAATCATTCCATCTATTATTATGGGAAAAGTGAGATTCTACCCGATAAGATGTAAGCGCTGTCATCACTTACCAGGCCGGAAAGGGAGATTTGGGAGTGTTGTACTCTGTTACTGTTGATTCTTCAGCTCCAGACTACTGATCGACTATGCGGATAAGCTTGGAAGAGTAATTCTGCATATTTTCAACCTCAGTCTCAGTCTGCAGAAGTTCCCCACCTTGTGGAAGACTTCCTGTCTGTGGTTCCAGTTGTATCTAGCTCTACAATGTCTTTTTCTATTTCTGCATCTGTCTTTGCTGCTGCAACCAAGATGGCGCCGCTCAAGTGGCAGCTGGTGGCAGTAGCTCCGTCTGCTCTTACTCGTTGCTTTGTTTTTACAGCTTTTCTATCTTTTGTTTAATTAAATTGTAATATTTCTCAAGACTTTCCTTTATACATTACTTTGTACTTTATACCTTTTACTTTAATGTTTTTACGACCTTTACGACTCGACTCTACCCATCGCATGTGTGAGGCAGTCATTGTTTCTTAATACTATTCCTGGACATTTTTTGGAACCATTCAGGCCCGGATGGCTACCGGCCTGATGACCAGCTCCAGACTTTGCGTATCAGCTTGGAAGAGTGATTCTGCATATTTTCATCCTTCGCCTCAGTCTGCAGAAAATCATAACCATAAGTGGGCTTCCTGTGTGTGGTTCCAGCTTTATCTAGGTCTACATTGTCTTTTCCTGTGTCTGTGCTTGCTACTGCTACAAACTGAATTCCCCAAATACTGGATGAATAAAGGTTAATATAATCTAAGACAACTGCTTCTTCCACGGTCAACTCTACGTCGTATACTCTCGCGTCAGCAATCCAGCAAATCTTGCTTATATACCAAAAAAGAGTTACGAAGAACATCGTCTTCGAAGAGGTTCTTTGAAGGAGACGAAGATTTTCATCTACCAGTGCAGCGCACTGCTACCACGACAGGACAATCAACCTAGTGATCCTTTGACCATTCCTTCCAACAGTGCTTCGCTGCAACTAAACTTCATTTTAATCTTAGCTCTCTCCAGAATATTCATGTTTTTTTTTCACTTTTCAGGATCCCCATGAAAGAGAATTCTATTTCTACATATTCCTCAAACTGATATTGTGTGCTACATTGTTTTGTTATCCTACTGACGGTTTGGCTTGATTTAATTGAACTGCTGAATAGCTTCTCATATCATATCTGTACATTTTGCTTGATTGGTTTGAAGTGCTGAACTTAATCATACCTGTACATAATTGTATAAAAATGTTTTCTGATCCAACCCATTGTTCCAAAGAGAATTTGTTATAGCGCAACAACTGTCTTTTGGTTCTAAATAATGAAATGAGCGAAGTTCAACAACCTCACCCAAGCAGGTGGGACTAGTGAAGCCACTTCTGCTTGTGACCAAAAACATAGGGTGTTTGGACATTGAAGAAAATGAGAGAATAAAGTCGTACATCCACTTAAAAAATTAATTGGTTCAAGAAACTGTTCTCATCACTAGAATTTTTCGTAAGTAGAGCAGTGTAAATTCGTTCCATAGTCCTCAAAAAACTTCCAAGTAAACCCTTTGAAATTTATCAGTGTCCCAATTCTGTATGAAAGATTGAGAAACACAAAAAATGAGAGAAAATGATAATTAAATAGTTAATTAAGCCATTAAAATGAATAATAAACATGCAAAATCTATTGGTTTTGAAATGCAGATGCTAACACACATCTAATAAACTTAGAATTATGAATTCAAAACAACATTAAATTGAACTTTTATTCTTTTTCATTAACATTTCATGATTTATTTGGCATTTAATTTTTCACCCATTTTATTTTGTTCTACTGCTTCTTACCTTTGAGTTTAAGTTCCCATCTGCAGTACTGGTTGAAGGACGTTTTGAGAAAAATCGATCCATAGACGATTGCCTATGACAAC
Source organism: Stigmatopora argus (assembly GCF_051989625.1). Classification (NCBI taxonomy): domain Eukaryota; kingdom Metazoa; phylum Chordata; class Actinopteri; order Syngnathiformes; family Syngnathidae; genus Stigmatopora; species Stigmatopora argus. The sequence continues at coordinate 24,158,958 of NC_135388.1, read as the reverse complement.
TTTTAATAAATGTTCTAAAATGTAAAACACAAACGTCGTCAAAGTGGGCGATCGCATGACTCGTTTTAAATAAAAGAGCGGGAACTTTTGGTTTTCGTGCAAGTGAGGTCTCGCCGCCTATATTTTCATCACAGGTCCCTTTTGCCTGGAAAGTTTAGAACTACGGCATTGACGCCACCCACTCACACATACACGTGATGAATGGCCAATAAAAGCGTAAGAAATCATACCTTTTCTTTACGGCCGTAGAGCCGCATACGGTGCGCGTGGAGAAAACAACATTCGGCTTCTCCCTTCGGCATCCTGCCGACAACTCCAATTATTGGAGTGAAAAAAATGCACGATACGCTCTGTTTTCAGACAGGAAGCAAGACTACTTTATTGCACAACTCGAGGTCTTTTATAGACAAACAGTACAGTGAAAATTTGAGGGACAACTGCCCTCCTTCGTCATCGTTTTGGCAATGTCTGAGAATTTTCTTGGAAGGCCAGCCCGACCCTGGCTCATTAACACATGATACTATCTGCGACTCACGGCTGCCTGCTAATTCCACAATAGGTGTTATCTAGACTAACGGGCACCTCAATATTCCACTAAATATGTTGGTCGGGCCATTACGTATATGCGCTTACGTGATCTTTTCTGAGCTTCAGGACACTTTCACCAACACTACTACAAAACCTTTTTGATCTCGCCGTTCTACTTGAAATGAGAAGTCGTGAAAAAAATAATTAATTAATGCTATTGTGGTTGGGACTTGTTTTTTTGTCATCATGTTGCGTTCCTGGCCTCTGTCTTTGAACATTGGGTATTTGTCTTTAGTCGTCGTGCTGACTCCATATCTGTGAGAAAATAGGAAGACCTTTAACTGTCTGACACCTGTGTTCCAGCAACTTCTAAGTCTTGGCAGATCTGCTTTTTGGTGATTCTCGGTTGAATCTTCACCCTCCTGACCAATTTTCTCTCAGCAGCAGGTGACAGCTTGTGTTTTCCTGATTGTGGCAGTGACAAAACAGTGCCTGCACTTTATACTTACAAACAATTGTTTGTACTGTTGCTCTTGGGACCTGCAGCTGCTTTGAAATGGCTCCAAAAGACTTTCCTGACTTGTTCAAGTCAAGGATTCGCTTTTTCAGATCCATGCTGAGCTCCTTTGACTTTCCCATTGTAGCGTTTTTGGGCGTTTACATCCAATGAGCCCTATTTAAATGGCCTCAGAGAAGTCACCAGCTGTAGTCACTCATAATCACGCACAAGAAGTTAAGAGGCCATGCTATGAAGCTCATTTCATTGCTCATTTCATTGACACAACTTTCTAAGTCACCAAAATTGCTAATTCGTGTTGCTGTATGTATATTTTTGACCAAGCAGATTTGATCACTTTTTCTGTTAACCCATAATAAAGTCATAAAAGAACCAAACTTCATGAATGTTTTTGTGACAAAGAAGTATCTGTTCCAATCACTCTATCAGAGAAAATCAGAGTTGTAGAAATAACTGGAAACTCAAGAGAGCCATGACATTATGTTCTTCACAAGTGTATGTAAAATTTTGACCACAACTGTACGTCTTTGGAGGGAGTATTTCCATTTTTTCATTAATTTTCCGTCCCACTTATCCTCACAAGAAACGATCATGGGGCTGCTGGAGTCTATCTGTTAGGGTTGCTTGGTTTTAAGCTTTTTTCCCCCCGGTGTCCTTTCTGTTTGATTGCCCATTTTGTTCAGCCTCTGGTGTATTCCCCGCTTGCTCCCTCGTGTGTTTCCCAGGTGTTCCTAATTGTCTCGTCAACCCATGTCAGTCTATTTAAACCCCACTTATTGTTATGTCATTCGTTGGATCGTCTGGTTTTGTTTGTCCATGACATGTTTCCACGTTACCTCGATCCATGTTCCATGTGCCTCGTTCCTCGCTTTCCCGTGTCTCCCCTTGTCAGGTTTAGGTATGTAACTTGATTCCTAAGACTGTTATTTTCTAAGATCCAGTCTAAATGATTAAAGTTTTTGTTTGAGCACCACTTCCCTCGTCCTCGCCTGCTTCCCTGCGATTGGGTCCTATTCCCCGTTTCCTCGCCTTGACGTTTTGCCAAAGACGTAACATTATCCCAGCCAACTATGGGCATCAGGCGGTGGACTCCGTGAATTGGTGGCCAGCCAATTCCAGGATTATTTTCAAAAGACATAAAAAGCTCTTATCAATTAGTTAATAATGACTGTTCCAATACGTTTGCCCTGTTCAAAAGTTAGAACTAAATGTGCTCTGTCTTGGGTTGTTTAACACATGTAGACCTAAATAATTTGAAATATAAAGGAGCGGCCCAGTGGCGCGAGTGGTTAGCGCATCGGCCTCAGCTCTGGGATCTTGGGTTCAAATCCATGTCATGTCCATCTGTGTGGAGTTTGCATGTTCTCCCCGGGCCTGGGGTGGGTTTCCTCCGGGTACTCTGGTTTCCTGATTGGGCTGATTGGACACTAAATTGCCCTTAGATATGGGTTGAGAGTGCATGGTTGTCTGTCTCCTTGTGCCCTGCAATCGACTGGCCACGATTCAGGGTGCCCCCTGCCTAGGGCCCGGAGTCAGCTGGGATAGGCTCCAGCACCCCCAGTGACCCTAATGAGGATAAAGCGGTTCAGAAAATGAGATGACAGATGAGAGATATAAACCGGATTCATGAGTTTGTTTCATTTCCTTAATTAGATCTAATACCTTATTGTATTCTATATGTCAACAAAAAAGCTAAATACTTTTAAATATTAACAAAATATGTATGGCTGTCAGATGGAGAAGTTACAGGTGGAAAATGCAGCAGATTGGGGTCGCCGAGAGCGTTTGGAGACAGAGAAACTGGCACTGGAGAGGGAAAACAAGAAGTTGAAGGCTCAGACTGAAGATTTAGAAGAACAGATAGCAAAGAAATGTCGCCAGACTGCATCAATAATCAGCACTGACCTGAAGGCCATCCAGAATGAGTTGTTTGAGAAAAATAAGGTAAAAGTCAAATCAAATGTATTTCTTTTTCTGAATGCTAAAGCAATTGAATTTAAAATGATGGCAGATACTATTCTTGAAACAAATCCATCAATGAGACAAGAAATGCTCACTCATGAAATTAGAATACTTTATCCTAATTTCTCACCTGTTTCCGCCCCACAAAAAATCTCCAATATGCCTTTACAGTTGCACTGACCCCCCTATATCACATAGAGAGTTATTGGTATGGTTTAGCATTAGTGTTCAATTCTCATCAAGGTAAAGGATAAAATGCTGATCACCTGGATTGTTGTTGCTTCTTTTAATACAACCATGGAAGGGGTCAATGTTCACACTTTTGGAAAGGATGACCATTTCAGGAAAGCATGGACCACTAAATTCCAAATGACCTGAATCTATTGGCAAAGAACTTGTTGGTCGGGCATAATATGCATCAGATTCTTAGGGATTTGGGCCAGAACTTAGATATAAAAATACCTGCAGGCCAATTCATAACCAAAAATACAGGGCACAAGCAGCGATTGTGGAAGAGGAAGAAAATCAAGGCAACGACCAGCATCAGAACCACGAAATAAAATGAGGGTAAGATCATTAACTTTTTTGTTCTACATTTGATCAAGTGTCAGACTTGCTTTGACATAATGTTTGTTGTTGATCATTAATAGTGAATTCCGTGAATTCAAAGAGATGCTGAAATCTAATTTACATTGTGAAAAAAAATCCCTTCCAATGCTGAATGCCAAAGTCTGCCAAATAGCTTCAGCTGCCGTGACCATAATTGCCGATCGTTATATCTGGGCCCTCGTACACTAATAAATATATTTTCAAACATAAAAACAATAATAATATTAATACAATGACAACCACAAGTAACCTCATAAAAAATTATAGCATTAAATGAAAATGAAAACCACTGCAGTCACAAATATAAGGTAGGTTTGGTTTATGTTGGTAAGTAAATAATATTGTAACAGTATATTTTCCACATGCTTCATGAAAGCTTGCGGAAACTGCATGGAGCAGTCAGGAAAGCCCTCAACCTCATTTTCAGAAGCTTTTGAGGAAATTTTCAAAATGCTGATGGCCAAAGGATACATCGAAATGCAAAGATTCACTGACCAGATAAGAGTGATGAGGTGTGATGTACTCTTTCAGGTTCGTAGATGGATTGGTAGATTGAAAGATAATTGTTATTGACTAAATAAATGAAAGGGAAGTGGACGGGTGGTTAGCGTGTTGGCCTCACAGTTCTGGGGTTGTGGGTTTGATCCCAGGTCAGTCTTCACTGTGTGGAGTTTGCATGTTATTCCATGCTTGCATGGGTTTTCTCTGTCTTTCCTCCCACAACCCAAAAACATGCAGAGTAGGTTGATTGAAAAATTAAATTGCCGCTAGGTATGAGTGTGGGCGTGAATGGTTGTCCGTCTCCTCGTCCCCTGCGACCGGCTTGCCATCAATTTAGTGTGTCCCCCACCTCGTGCCCATAGTTACCTGGGATAGGTTCCAGCACCCATGCAAGCATTGTAAGGATAAGTGGTTCATAAAATGAATGAATATATGAAAGCACTGTGGACTAGTTGTTAGCACATCGGCCTCACAGTTCTGGCATCAAAGGTTCAATCCCAGGCCCAGACCTACTTGTGTGGATTTTTATGTTCTCCCCAGACATGGGTTTCCAATTCTCTCCCACATATAAACAAAATCCAAAGTAGGCTGCAGTCCATAATTGGCTGGGATAGGCTCCAGCAACCTGTGTGACCCTTGTGATGATAAATGTTATAGGAAATTAATGGTGAATTATGTCTTCAACATTTGAATTTGTCAGGCACAATGTTTTGGGGGGTTTGCACATTTCTATAGGCGATTTATCAGGGACTATAACCGTGCCGCCGCCCCCTCACAGCACTCACATCCACAAAACTCCCGTTCCGTTGGTCGGACGCAGCGGAAAAGTCTTTCGTTGATCTAAAGTCTCGTTTTACCTCTGCTCCCGTCCTCGCCCACCCAAACCCTGACTTGCAGTTTCAGGTGGAGGTCGATGCCTCGGAGGTGGGGGTCGGCGCTGTCCTCACCCTGCGCAAACAGACGGATGGGAAGTTGCACCCCTGCGCTTTCTTTTCCCCTAGGCTGACTCCAGCGGAACGCAACTATGGCATTGGGGACCGGGAACTGCTCGTGGTGAAGATGGCCCTGGAGGAATGGCGACACCACCTGGAAGGGGCTACTCAGCCTTTTGGCCTCCTCGCCAGGCCAGGTGGACCATTTTCTTCAGTAGGTTTAATTTCACGGTATCTTATGTCCCAGGTTCCAGGAACGGGAAGCCTGATACGTTATCCCGCGTTTTCCATCCCACGAACTCGGAGGAGGAGCCCCCAACTATCCTACCTCCCTCCTGCATTGTGGCAAGTATGAGGACTGGGCTGGAGGCCGAATTACTGAGTGCCAAAGATTCTGAGCCGGACCCAAGACAAGGTATGCAGAAGGACCTTTATGTTCTAACCCCAATACGTTCCAAGGTGCTTGAATGGGCGTTGCCCACACACTGGTGTTGCGCCAACGCTTTTGGTGGCCGGCAGTAAGCGAAGATACGCGATCCTTCGTGTCTGCCTGCCACATGTGCACGCGCAACAAGTCCTCCACCAAGCCGAGCGCCGGTCTACTCCGTCCACTCCCAATTCCTAGTCGTCCCTGGTCTCACATTGTGATCGGCTTCGTCACAGGCCTTCTTAAATCCCAGGGTACCTCCAGGGCCATCTTCACCACGAGCAGTTCCCGGTCCCCAATGCCATAGTTGCGTTCCGCTGGAGACAGCCTACGGGAAAAGAAAGCGCAGGGGTGCAACTTCCCATCCGTCTGTTTGCGCAGGGTGAGGACAACGCCGACCCCCACCTCCGAGGCATCGACCTCCACCTCAAGCTGCAATTCATACTAAACATACTAAACATAGTTGACCAGTTTTCCAAAGCTGCACACTTCATCGCCCTCCGCAAACTACCTTCGGCCCAGGAGACGGCCGGCCTCCTTACGCAGCATGTTTTCTGCCTGCATGGAATCCTGGCTGACATTGTCTCTGACCGGGGTCCACAATTCACCTCTCACGTCTGGTCTTCTTTCTGTGGATCCCTTAACATCACAGTGAGCCTCTCCTCGGGTTATCATCCTCAGACTAACGGTCATTGTGAGCACACCAATCAGCAGTTGGAGGCTGCAATTTGCTCCACAACCCATGCTGATCCAACCACCTGAAGCGACCAGCTGCCCTGGATTGATTATGCCCACAACTCCCACCCTGACTCCTCCAACCTGTCCCCCTTTGAGTGTTCCCTCGGCTATCAACCCCCCTTGTTTCCTTCCCTAGAGGCAAATATTGCTGTGCCCTCTGTCCAGGCACACCTAACCAGATGCGCCCGTATCTGGGAAAAAGCCTGGGCTCCGCTTCAGCGCGCTTCCACCCTTTCTCAAAGGCTGGCCAACCGCCTTCGTGCCCCCGCACCAGCCTACGCCGTCAGTCAAAGGGTATGGCTGTCCACCTGAGACCTCCCTCTTAGGACCGAGTCCTGGAAGCTGTCCCCCCGCTTCATCGGCCCCCATGAAATCGAACGGGTGATAAACCCATGAGCCGTGCGCCTCAAGCTCCCACCGCCACTCCGCATCCACCCCACCTTTCACGTTTCCCAGGTCAAGCCAGTCGTGACTAGCCTGCTGTCCCCCCCTCATCCTTCCCCCGCCCCCTCCACTGATGATCGATGGGGGCCCGGCAGTCATGTTGGAACGGCTTCTGGACGTTCGCCACCGGGGTCGCGGCCTGCAATATCTGGTAGACTGGGAGGGGTACGGTCCTGAGGAGCGCAGCTGGGTTCCTGCCCGTCCCTCATCCGGGACTTCCACTGGGACTACCCGGAGGCCCTTCGTCGTGGGCCAGGTGGCCCGCGTAGGGGAGGCGATACTGTCAGGGACCCGGAACAGACTGTGGCTGGTTGTCCTTTCCACCCAATACCAGGCCCAGCCCCTAATCACTCAAGCGCTTCCAGGTGTGATTCATCAGCTAGTGAGGAGTATTTAAAGCCACCAAGAAAATGACCATGCTGCTGGATCGTCTTAAACAGTTTACTGTTAAGTACCCTCTTGCCCTCTCCTTGCTTGCCTCTACTATCTCCGACCTCTTGTTTTGCTCCCAGGATCCCGACCACGCTCAGCCCCACGACCACGCTCCACGGACCACAATCTTGCTCTCACGCATTGTTACCTTCGCTCTGGATTCTACTACATACTCCTCAGGTACCGACCTTCCTGCCACGACTAACGGCTCGCTTACTCTACTCCCTTTTGTGCCTCTGCCCGTCCGTCTCTTGGACGCTTTTAATAAAAGTTCCACATCCAGACTTGCTGACTTTGCCTGTGTCTTTTTCCCCCGTTAGTCAGTGCGAATGCGATCGCTAATACGAGAGGAGTATATACTACTTCTCGTTGGCAAGTGGTCATTCATTATCCTATTGTGAGGACATTTGTTTGCATCATTTTGGGAATATTTTGAATGGAAGACAAAAGCAAACAACCCTCGATAGGTTGCATCTGAAAGTCAGGGTGGAGGCGGGTCAAATAGAGCCAACCCGGGGGAAGAAAGGTATAAAAAAAATTAAACAAATTTAGAATTAAGTTTAGTGTAAAGTTAGATTAAACTTATTTTGAGTGTCTGCATTGTAATCCAAGTTCATTTACATTTGTTTATGTTATGTTACGAGTGCGTTGCCTTGCTAAAAGTCCCCCCTTGAGTTGCGAGTAAATCGACATACGAGCTCAGTCCTGGAACGAATTAAGCACGTATCTCGAGGTACCACTGTATATATAAAAATAGATTTGGATCCACTCCATATCTTTTTCAGGATGATAGTGGAAATCCTACGGCTGTAATACTAGAAATTTAACTAGCTACACTAACAATGGGAACACAGACTATAGTTTTTAGGTCAAAGATTAGGCAACCAAAAGTCTTTGATATGTCTTGAATGACTGTCAATTACTACATGAGCAAGCAGCAGTATATAGACTACCGTATTTTCACGACTATATGGCACATCGTATTTTTAACCGCAGTGTCGGTAACGAGTGCTATTTCTGTATTTTAAACAAAGGACGCACCGTTTTTTAGACGCATATATATTATATCCTCACCCCCTTGCTACTGTGACAACGCAATTTCCCGAATACGGGATAAATAAAGTTATCCAATTCAATCTAACCGCAATAGCGCTGGCTACTGGAAGCAGCCCCAGACTCTTTGTCCGGTTTCCGGTGCGCAGTGAGTGCTGGGATATATAGTTCTTGCACGCTACACCCACACGCTAAAAACACGTTTTTTAAAAGGCAACGGAAGCAAAACTGAGTTCGGTTGTACTTTATTTAGCCATTTTACAATTTACTCACGTCATCATCATCCAGAAATCCATCAAAGTCCTAATTTTCTGTGTCCGAATTGAACAATTGTCCAAATTAGTCATCGAAAACGCTGAGTTTTATATGTTCGTCCAGGCGGCCACAATCCATTCACAAATAGTAGCTCGGTGGTAGCTGCGTAACTTTTCCAACGGTGCTTTCCATGCTTCGTCATGCTGTGTTGATGTCGATGTATACAGGCCACAATCCATTCGCAAATAGTAGCTAGCTGGTAGCTAGCGTAACTTTTTCAACTGTGCTTTCCATGCTTTGTCATGCTGTGTTGATATCGATGTATACAGGCCACAATCTATTCGCTAATAGTAGATTGCTGGTAGCTAGTGTAACTTTTCCAACGGTGCTTTCCATGCTTCGTCATGCTGTGTTGATGTCGATGTATACAGGCTACAATCCATTCGCAAATAGTAGCTAGCTGGTAGCTAGCGTAACTTTTCCAACGGTGCTTTCCATGCTTCGTCAAGCTGTATTGATGTCGATGTATACAGGCCACAATCCATTGGGTGTATTGACAAAAGAACTACTACATATCCCAGCAGTCACTGCGCAGTACTTTGTCTATGGGAAAATAGTAGAGTCGGTGTACCCTATCAACTGATTCATTTTATTTTATCGTGATAACAATTTTAGTATTGGTCCATATATAAAGCGCACTGGATTATAAGGCGCCCTGTCTATTTTGGAGAAAATGTTTATGTGTGCCTTATAGTCGTGAAAATACGGTACTTATGTTGACTGGTTATTTATTGATTGATCTTTTGTTTATTATTTATTAATTTGTATTTTTGTTGTTGTTATTTGTGCATTTCGTGGTGAAGCTTTAAATCTTGTTATACTTGTGTAATGACAATAAAACATTCAATTCAAAATGTTTTACTTTTTTTTCTATAGTCCCTGGAATCCACAAAAGTCAGATTATGGGAATGTCTCGCTAATCTTTGTTAGTGCATAGCATGGGAGAGGTCCATGCACAGCTCTACCAAGCAAGCCCCAACACTACCTAGCTAGATTTCTGAAGGGGGGTGGAGCCAATTATTTAAATTTGTTGAATAAACTGACTAAAAAATAATACTAATAAGACTAATTTTGCTAAAAATAGATTATGAGCATTCATGATTAAATGTTTATTTTCCCTGCATGCAATCTGGAGAACAACGCACCACACGACTGCTCTGTTGTACCATGCCGCCTGAAGTTTAACTTTTTTCAATCATTCATTTTCTGAACCGCTTATCCTCACAAAGATTGCAGGGGATGCTGGAACCTATCCCAGCTGACTACAGGCACCAGGCGGGGGACTCCCTGAATTGGTGGCCATCCATTCCCAGGGCATGAAGAGACGAAAAATCATTCACACTGACACTCATAGGGCCAATTTAGAGTGTTAAACCAGCCTACCGTGCATGTTTTTGGGAATGTGGGAGGAAACTGGAGAAAAGCCTGAGGAGAACATGCAAACTCCATACAGTGAGGACTGACCTCGAATTGAACCCACAACCCCAGAAATGGAAGAACGACGCGCTAAACACTTGCCTGCCAAGTTTAACTTAATTACAATATTAATTATTTGCTTAGAGATTGAATTGAATTGCTTGCTCGGAGAGTTAAATATCAACTGGCTCTTCAATTCAAATCTGAGACATTTGAAATCCCTGTTAACTAAATATAACTTTACACAACTAATCAAAAGTCCCACTAGACTCAATGCGTCTTCCGAAAGATGCATACATCATATTTTCCAATAGGTATGAGAGGATTCAAAAAACCTTCAATATGATTACAGGTCTATCAGACCATATTCTCATCCTATTCTCAAGAAAGCTTTCTAAAAATTGATACTGACACAATAAGAAAACCAGATCAGAGCAGATGAGAGTACCAAAAAGGGAGATCCCAAATTACCCACAGGTGTTAAACAGTATCAATTGGGATCATCTCATCTTTTCCAATAAGTGTGAGAGGATCCAAAAGACGTTCAGTATGATTACAGGTCTCTCAGGCCATAACCTCATCCTATTCTCAAGAAAGCTTCCTAAAAATAGATACTCATGCACTCAGAAAACCGACCAGAGCAGATGAGAGTATCAAAAAGGGAGATCCCAAATTTGACACAGTTATTAAACAATATCATTTGGGATTACTATCTCTACCATAACATGCTAATGACGGCTGCAATACTTTCATGACCAAGAAACAGTGTCTGCATTCACAAGAAAAAATAAAGCAAAAGCATAAAAAATAATCACCTCCCATGTTTATGTGAAGACATACAGGCATTGATAAATGACAAACACATTTACTTCTCTATGATATAAAGTAATAAAATAAATTCGAACCACACAGGAAGTCTTCCACGAGATGGGGAACTTCTGCAGACTGTGACCGAGGTAGAGAATATGCAGAGTCACTCTTCCAAGCTTATCCGCACAGTTCCTCAGTAGTCTGGAGCTGAAGAAAACAGCTGCAGGGCAGAACTCCTCGACTCCGTTGCTGGTAAGCGCCGACAGCTCTTCCATCTTATCCCATGATGGAATGGTTGGTCAGAAGCGTTGCCTCTCCTCCTGGCACTTTTGTCCAGCTTCGAAAGTCCGGCGGCGCCGAGGTGTTGCTCCTTCTGCTGCGTATTGTAACTGCTTTAAACAAGACTGTTGCTTTTAACCAATCAAATTTCGAGTTGGCAACCCCACAATGCTTTTTCGCAGCCATTAGCATTTTGCTGGCTGGGATACGTCATTGCTTTCACCAACTATGATTGGCTAGTAGGCGGGCCAAGGCCATAGTGAGGCAGGTAGAGATCGCAAACTCCACCACCCACAATGGCCGACAGAGGCAAAAACAAATGGATTTGGTTGCAGATTTGCTCACAAAGCTATTTTCCAGACTGACTTCCAGAAAAAAATGAACATCATTAAGAAAGGGCGGTCAACTCCGAAGCTAGCAAGCCTGTTACAGCCGGGAAAAGGGTGTGTGCGCCACTTTCAGTGCGCTAACTTAGCTGCACAAGCAAATATATTGTTGTGTTGATTTAAAGTCATTTTCAAGACGGACTATGCCGGAAATATGACAGGACAGGCTCGACTTTCATCATTAGCTTCGATGGCGATAGAAAAGAAGGAAGAAAGTAAGAAGGATGGATATTGTGTACAGTTAAAAAGGATTTTTTTGGTGAGTATAATATGGCTATATTCCTAAGTAATATTTCAATTGTGGGCCGGGTTCTGATATCTAAAAAGCTCCAGTGTTTGTATTTAAGCTTCAGTGTTTGTACTTAACCACTAAATGCTGCTAGGAAGTGGATTTTACCCCATTTTACCCCAGTTTTATTTTTGCCGTTTCGCCATTGACGTCCATCGCTGTCTTTTCCCGGGAAAAATCACCCCCCTGGCCTGGTTGTAATGTTTCAAAAGCTCCAGTATTTGTATTCAATCAATAAATGCTGCTATGAAGTGGATTTTACCCCATTTTAGTGCATTTTTTGCTGTTTCACGTATGGGCATATATGGACGTATCGACGTTCATCGCTGTGTTTTTACCGGGGAAATGATACTCCGGGCCCAGTTCTGATGTCTAAAAAGCTCCAGTATTGGTATTTAATCAATAAATGCTTTTTTCGGCTGGATTTTACCCCATTTTCGGACAATGTTGGCCCGTATGCCATTGACGTTCATCGCTGTCTTTTCCCGGGAAAATCACCCCCGTGGCCTGGTTTTAATGTCTGAAAAGCTCATTGTCAAAGCTGGATTGCCTCGACAATAATCTTCATACAGAGGAAGCAGCAAAACACGTGGTAGTTTTTGACTCCCGGCCGATGGAGGTTATCTGGGAGGGAGGCCCCATCCTGACCGCTCTCAAAATGGCCGCTGCCCGCTCCGCTTCCTTTGTTCTTGGCTAGCCCCCACCCATTCCTAAGAAGGGGGGGAGCAGACGGACAGAGCTAGCGTCCACGTCGAGGTCCCCCAACCAGATACGCCGTCCGCTCGGTCGGTGATGGTATTTAATAGAAGTTAGGTGGAGACAAACTTTAGGCGGGAACACGAAAGGGGTGTGTTACATACAAAGTGATGACAGGCCTCGACCTGTAGGTGTCAGTAAAAATTCTATTCTAGTGACTTTAAATTCATAAGAGTGCAGAAGGGTGCAAGATTAAATATAAGAATACAATTCATATTTCACACTTCCCCCCTGTTGTGACTTGAAAGAATTTTCATTAAACATCAATTTGTATCCCTCCCCTCCAGGTTCTAGAATACAAATATCATTGACAGTTACTCAATAGGGTATGGAAAATAACAAAATCACATGTCAAGGCAGAGGCGAGAAATGATGTATTCAGTGGTAAAAATTCCTCTACGTCTCTCTTAATGAGCGAACCCAATTTTTAAATCAAGAAAAGTACATTTGCATAGAGGACTCGTCACACTTCGAAAGAATGCGAGAATCTCCAGTATGGTCTGTCATGCGGTGATACTGTGTCACTATAAGGTACTAGCGTGTGCTGGATTGTGTTTTGAATCATAACTTTCATACAGGGGATTACACACAGAAGAAATACAGAACAGTAACAAAACCGCAAGGTTGCAATTTTAAACAGAATTGAGAATCATGAGCACAACTTTATCCACCCCAAGTTGGGGAAGTAGTGACAGTACGATTTTTTTTGGGGGGGGGGGGTGGACCACAACTTTTGGTCCCCAGGAACATCATCGCCCCAGATTGAATCACGTGGTTTGAATTGCACTGATTTTGATCTCTTACTGTTATGTTCACTCTCCTTAAAAGGAATGCATCTTAGACCATCTGCACCACTGCAGATTTAAATGTGACGCCTCGACCCAGTGAATTCAGGATGTCAGGATCTGTGGAAATGGGTATACGGCTAAACACATAACAACTTTCATTCGCAACAATCAGTTTTTTCTGGAACACCATGAAATTATACAGCACATCTTCATAGTAGTTCTCCAGATTGTTCTTTCCATACCACTTCACTCTCCTCTGTGATAGGAGTATGTCACCATCTTGGTTTCCAGCTTGAGTCTTTGTGGTTGGGGCGTTCAGACACGCCCAGGTTGTCACTGACAGTGCAGTCACTGACAGTCCAGTCACTGTGATGTGGGTGGCAACAGTTTCACGGTGGCTTCCGTATAGAGGTGCAAAGTCTATGGGAGGTCAGGGTTAAGTGAGGGGTGCTTGTGGCAGGTGAGTAGACGTCAGATGAGTTTTTCACGGACAAGGGTTTTGACACCGTCCGACTTACAGTCTACTCAAGAGTCACCTGTGTCTCGAACTACCTTGACCTGAGGTTGGTGAATCGACTTTGACTTTTCAGTGATCTTTGCTGCTGTGGAGGTTGGGTCTTCCCATCGTGGAGAGAACCAGGACTTCCTTTTATGACTCGGATCAGGATCCAGTCACCTGGCTTCACCACCTCCTGCAAGATAGACAAAAGGATCACGGCAGCTTACATGTTCTTTGGATAAGTTTCTCTCCTTCCTTAGTCTCTCGTCATGGTTCATCTTCCCATAGAGGAAGTTGGAATGGTCTTCCATGAACTATCTCAAAAAGGTGTTAATCCCGAGCTAGTTGGTACTATCTTCATATACGTTTTGGCCAGTGTTAGGCGTTCTGGCCATGGCTTATTTATCTCCCCCATAGTTTTCTTAAGCCTTGGTTTTATCGTACCATTTGTTCGCTCTACTTAGGTGTTTTGCCATGTTTTGCACTATGCTGTTTACAAAATGAGCTCCATTGTCACTCCAGATGATTCTGGAGATCCCATGTTCTTTACAGATCAATAAAATCCGTGTGTATAATTTCAAATGGGTAGGTACCTTTTGGACGTTGTCCTGGTTTGGACCTGAGGTTACCTTGCACATTATATCTGTAACAAATTAAACAGTTCCTACAAAAAAAATTAAAAGTAGGTATTTTAATATAATCTGTGATGCAGTGGGTCAATCTGTCAATGTCATTACCATGTGCAATTCACATGGTAATGACATTGACAGTTGACCCACTGCATCACAGATTATATTAACTTCTGTGTTGAGAACATTTTACCCTCCAAGAAGGTCTGTTGTTTCTCCAACAATAAGCCGTGGGTCACCAGGGATCTAAGGGCCCTCCTGAACAAGAAGAAGAGGGCTTTTAGGTCTGGGGAGAAAGAGAGCCTTAAAATGGTCCAGAAGGAGCTGAAGAGAGAGATAAGGAAGGGTAAGACCATCTACAGGAGGAAGCTGGAGAACCAACTCCAGAGAGGCAACACCAAAGAGGTCTGGAGGAGCTTGAGGACCATTTCGGGCCATGGAGGCAACAGCGAGAGAGACCCGGAGTCTGGCGGCAGGGAGTGGGCCAATGAACTGAATCAGCTCTTTAACAGATTCAGTCCTGCCCCCACTCCCCTGACCCCCCAGACCAGAAGCAACGCTCCCCCCTCGTTCTCCTCCTCCCCCTCTTCCACCGGTCTCTGCATTACTGTCGATCAGGTGATAAAACAGCTAAAGAAGATCGAGGCAAGGAAGGCTACCGGTCCAGACGGCCTCAGCTCCAGACTACTGAGAGAGTGTGCGGATCAGCTTGGTATAGTGATTCTGCATATTTTCAACCTCAGCCTCAGTCTGCAGAAGGACCCCACCTTGTGGAAAACTTCCTGTGTGGTCCCAGTTCCTATGACTGCGTACCCCAGGGAGCCAAACCACTTCAGGCCGGTAGTATTAACCTCTCACCTGATCAAGACATTGGAGAGAATCATCCTCAATCACCTCAGCCCCCTGATGAATGCAGAGCTGGACCCTCTGCAGTTCGCCTATCGTCCAGGTATTGGTGTGGAAGATGCTACCACCTACCTGATGCACAGGTCTCTTTCACACCTGGGGAACACGGGACGCACGCTGAGAATGATGTTTTTTGACCTCTCTAGTGCGTTCAACACCATTCAGTCGGTCCTACTGAGAGGGAAACTGGAAGAGGCTGGAGTAAGGAACCACCTAGCCGCATGGATCATCGACTTCCTCACTGACAGACCACAATATGTGAGACTCCAGGACTGTATGTCTGATGTGGTAGCTTGCAGCACGGGGGCCCCACAAGGCACAGTGCTCTCCCCACTCCTCTTCTCCCTCTACACATCGGATTTCCAACATAATACAGACACCTGCCACCTCCAGAAGTTCTCTGACGACAGCTATTATTGGACGAGTGACGGACGGGAACGACCTGGAGTACAGGGGAGTCATCACAGCCTTTGTTGACTGGTGTAGGCAAAACCACCTCTACATCAACACCAGTAAGACAAAGGAAATGGTCATCGATTTTCGGAGGAATCCTCAACAGACCACTCAGGTGAACATCCAGGGTACAGACATTGAAATCCTGGAGATTTTTAAGTACCTGGGTGTTCACCTCAACAACAAACTAGATTGGTCCACAAACATAGATGCCCTGTACAAAAGGGGCCAGAGCCGCCTCTACCTACTGAGGAGTCTACGTTCCTTTGGAGTGTGCAGGACACTGCTGAGGACTTTCTACGACATTGTGGTGGCATCTACAGTGTTTTATGCAGTGCTCTGTTGGGGATGCGGGAGCACGGAGAGGGACAGGAACAGGCTGAATAAGCTGGTCAGGAGGGCCAACTCTGTTCTGGGCTGTCCTCTGGACTCTGTGAAGGAAGTGGGAGAGCGGAGAATGCTGACCAGGATGATGTCCATCATGGACAGCACCTCCCACCCCCTGCATGAGTCTGTGGAGTCCCTCCGAAGCTCCTTTAGCAATAGACTGCGGCACCCTCATTGCAGGAAGGAGCGCTTCCGCAGATCCTTCCTCCCATCAGCTGTCAGGCTCTTTAACAAAAAAATGGCTGAGTGTTGAGACCTACCGTATGCATGCATGTATATTTATGTGTATGTATATATGTGCTAAGCAACACGCTTATTTATTTATATATTTATTAACTTACTTCTACCTATCTATTTATGTCTAAAATGCCTTTCCTATTCCTGCATCCTCACCCTCTTGCTACTGTGACAACAAAATTTCCCGAATACGGGATGAATAAAGTTATCCAATCCAATTTCGATGTCCATCATATCATCTCCTTGTTGAGACATTTATGGCTCAATTTTGGAATAATTTTTTGGTAGGCACGGTAGGCCTTTAGCTGTGTACAGTTCGTCTGCAGACTGTTCTGTGTCTTCATGTATCCATGCATCTTTTCCTTCTGTGGTGCAATGTTTTGCGTATCAATTAATACCATTTTTGAGATTGACTCAGTTTTTGTTGTTGTGTATGCTGTGCAGTAAGTGTTTGTGCTGCTGCTTTAGCTGCTGTGTTCTGTCGTTGTCTTCAACACGTGCTTAACATTTGCTTACAGCTATTTGGTTCGGCTTAATACCCCAATGAACAAAAATCGCAACAATCTTACTTATTCCATCACTATAGTTTGTGAAAATTTAAATGCCTTATCAGTCAAAATCAAATATGCAAGCTGGTATTCTATTATGATCATTGCTTCCTTGTTAAAATCAAAAACCATATTTGTTTTTTCCTTTCCTGCAATTACACAAATTAACTAATCATACTAAAAATAGGAAAAATACAAAAACCAAACCAGGCTGCTTTCTCCTCAGGAAAACAGCTTTCCCGTTCTCTGTAACAGTTAGATTCACATCAATTAATATCCAGAAACAAAATGCACACATTTATAATTCTGAATAGAATTGAACCCACTAAATTGTAATCACCCCTTGTTTGTCAAGGTTAATATTTTTAGCACAATTGTGTCCTTTAGAGCAATTAAACTCATTACTTATAAAATGCATACTAATTAAGTCCCAATTCCTTCAATAATGTGTATTGTGTTGCATATTAAACTCAGTTGTTTGAAATTCAAAATATCCCAATCTAGTAGTCTTTTTATCAAATGTAACATTCCATCGTCTTTGGAGTTTGTCAATCATCGCCTATAAAACTTTCTTAATCAATATTTTTCAATAGTCAGGCATAAAATTAAAATCTAGTTACATTTCTATCCATTGTAGTTTCTCTTTTCTCTCTAATTGTTTACTTTAAAAATCTGTAAGAAGATCTAGTCTCAATTGTTTACTTTAACTACCTGTAAGAAGGTTTAGTCTCAATTGAAACGCTTTCACTTTTTTTTATGGAGACAATAAAACCAATATAAAAAGTTCCTTATGGCTTACAGCATTGCTCCCTGAGCAATAATCTTTCCAATCAATATTGGAGTGCTTGCCATTTCATCTGATCACATCAAAAAGTTTATCTTACCTGTCTCATACGTTTCAACTGAGAGAACCTTCTTAGAGTGCACAAGATGGATCCCGCTATTTTCATGTCTGCTGGTTGGTCAGGAACACTTGTGTTGAGCACCCAGGCTCCCGGGACCGCCGTTGGTCCAGTCTGTTTTCTGTTGGGAAGCACAGTCTCTTTCTGCTAACCCAAATTCAATGCGTTCCTTTAAAGTTTTTTCTTTTATGCAGATAGCCAGATAAGCCTCATCATCCAGTTCCAATCGTGTAGTGAATAATGGCGTTTGGTATGTCTACTAAATAAGATGTCCATATTTTGTTGTCTGGTTGACCTCGTTATGTAGGCGCAATGATTTCATAACGAAATATGGAACAATTTTTCAATTCAGTCAATTATTCTGTTAACACAATTTGGATGCCATTATCACTATAAATCCATAGTACTTTGGAATTTCGTATCATGCACTGTCTTTGTTTTTTGTTTTTCTCAGTGCTCCTAAATTTCGCATAGCAGATTTGTTTCTCCACTTCAAGTTTAACCTTTGGAGTACTGCTGCTGCATTTTCACCCAAAATTTCATTGGACTAAACAATTCTCCATAATTTGTCGTTGCCATCCGTGAAAATGGCTTATTGGCAATTTCAGAAATCGATTCCAATTTGCTAAATCCTTTTCCACCTTGATATCTGATTGATTATATATCTTGGTGGTTGGCCAATTAGAAACACAAAAGGGACAAACAACCCTTCACGCTCACACTCATTTTCAGACATCAGTGGTCTGCAAATTTTTTTATCACTGGTGAAGAGCGCCATCCACAGTCTGGGGCTTCTTGGCAGCTAACCACCTTTCGCTGTGTCATTGCAAGTCATTCTAAAAGGAAATAGGTCAATGTTGTTTGGTTGGCATCAATTGTTTGATTCTTAGGCGATCCGTGATATTCTAATCGTTATTAATATGACTCACGCTAAAGCATATTTCATCTGTTGATGGGCAAAACAATGAAATATCATCCGTGCACTGATGACATCTCATGATGTTTATTGCATCTCAGGGAAATTATGCCTATCCTAAATTAATTATTTTATCTAAACTTGTCAGGTACAATTTACCTAATACTTTGGATAATTCTTAATACTTAAGTCTAAATCGCAATTCACTCTCTTTTTGCTAAAATAGCTAAATTGCACTTTTTGAATTGCTATTCTGCTCCAAGCTTGTGTTTATTTAATATAAGAGCCATTTTTTGTAGCTCACTCTTACCACAATTAAAATTTAGAGAAACTAACCTTCTACTTAGCAATTTCTTAATCATTTCCTAATGATAAATTTCAGTGTTTATTAGAGGACCCATAATTTGTCACTAATATGTTATGTTGTCAATTTTCTGTCTCTAACTCTCTTCTTTTCTTTCTCTTACTTTCTCTGCTCCTCCTTGGATGTAACCTGAGATTTCTTGCATTCCAGCACCCCCCCCCCCCCCTGCTCCTGGCTTGCGAGTGGAGCCTGGTACGGTCTGTCTATGGAGCGGGGGGCTGAGGAGGGGGCCAGTGTTTCTTCATGGGGTCTAGTATCAATCAAAGCTGTCATACTTGTTTTTTGTTCAGCTTGTTTAATTTTCTTAATAATTTTTTGCTTATGCCTTAATTAGGCCTGGACGATCCAAACTTGAATATCTTGAAGCTCTCTACATACCATTTTCAATAGCTTTCTCCACTTGCAATTTCCACTTTATGGCCCGTAATGGCTCTTCCAAAAGTCTCCCATCCCACTCCTTATTCTTCCTCCACTTTTCCATATAAGTGCAATTATCAGGAAAATGTTTAAGCATAAACTTCATGTCGGTTGGGACTTCTTTGCTGCTTTTCAATCCCATTTTGGAAACTTTTCTTTTGTTTTAAGATTTTTTATTTTTCTTAAAAATAATTATATTTGCATATTCTGCTATTCCCGTAACACATTTATGACTTTTTATTTACGGCGGTGTTTACTCGCCTTCTCTAGGGACGTCCCGTTTAATTTACTATCTTATTTACATGCCTAAGTAGTCGTTTATACTCTTGTTTTGCGCGGCAAACGTTGTGATTTACGAGCGTGTCACTAGTGCTCTGGTTTGAATTTCTCCTTATGAAGATTACTTGCAAGTTTTATAGTTATTATTCTATGTATTTTTTCTTTATATTGAGCTCTTTCATTCTCTTGGCACAGTATAACAATATTTTTCTTCTATATTTTTAACACAACCCTCGAAGTCCCTTGGCGGGGAGGTGCGACCTCCTCCTATGTCTGCTTTTCAGGCAGATAGGCCGACACACAGCCTTTTATCCTGCTGTATACTTTTATACATCAATCCGACACACAGAGAGAGCCTCCCCGACACACAGGGAAGAGTATACGCAACTTTTTTCTCCGACGAATGGAGCATATCCCTTGCTCGAAGGGAAACGGGGCCTTATGCTGGGTTGGATTCTACAAATTAATTTTAAAAAGTGCCTTACCGTTTTTTTGTGCCTCCTCAGTACGAAAGGATAATTCGTAATCTGTTCCCGGGCCAGCAGGCCAGATCACCCTCTCTCAAGGCAGGAGTAGCCGACGTCAAGCCATCCATCCTTCTGTCGATCTGCCGTGGCCGGAAAGCAGAGAAGAATCTCGGGTTCTCGGCACCAAAATGTCAAAGCTGGATTGCCTCGACAATAATCTTCATATAGAGGAAGCAGCAAAACACGTGGTAGTTTTTGACTCCCGGCCGATGGAGGTTATCTGGGAGGGAGGCCCCATCCTGACCGCTCTCAAAATGGCCGCTGCCCGCTCCGCTTCCTTTGTTATTGGCTAGCCCCCACCCTTCCTAAGAAGGGGGGGAGCGGACGGACAGAGCTAGCGTCCACGTCGAGGTCCCCCAACCAGATACGCCGTCCGCTCGGTCGGTGATGGTATTTAATAGAAGTTAGGCGGAGACAAACTTTAGGCGGGAACACAAAAGGGGTGTGTTATATACAAAGTGATGACAGGCCTCGACCTGTAGGTGTCAGTAAAAATTCTATTCTAGTGACTTTAAATTCATAAGAGTGCAGAAGGGTGCAAGATTAAATATAAGAATTCAATTCATATTTCACACTCATTAATCATGAAATGCTGGTAGGAAGTGGATTTTACCCCATTTTGTGCATTAATTTATTGATTTTTTTTTTGTGTCGCAGCTGTAGCTGCAGTAGAGGTTTTATAGCCATAAAATAGTTTTTGAGGGTTGGATTGATATGTTGAAGGCGCTACCAGAAAATGCTCACAGAACAAAGAAAGTTGTAAAAACATTAAAGTAAAATGTATAAAGTACAAAGTAAAGTAAAGAGGAATGTATTAAGAAATATTAAAATGTAATTTAAAAAAAGATAGAAGGGCTGTAAAACACGAAAAACATAAGAATATACAGAGCTACTGTCACTGGCTTCCGCGTGACGGCACCATTTTGGCAAAAAAAGGGGGGGAAAAAAACCCTAAAAAAACTATGCGCAGACATGTTCGTATGTACCGTTGTTCGTAACTCGAATGTTCGTAAGTAGGGGAGCGTCTGTACATATAAAAACTGCATCCGTTAACATATGAAACCTATACAGAAAAAAGGACAACACTCATCTGGGATTTATGGGGTGGTTTCTTGGTTTTCATCAGACTAAAGGTCTGTTCACACACATGTAGAGCCAAATAACACCAGAATCCTCTGTGCCATCTTCTGGATGTTTGGAAATTTGGCTGCACTTAATGAAGCCTAAAACTCTGAGACTTTCAGGGAGTTGAACTTGTCACATTGGAGATCAATCCGTTCCAACTGCAACTCCTGTGGAACCGTTTTCGGGTCTTGTGAGAAAGGAAATGACACCAGCTGTCAATTTGTCCAAAATCACAAAACCGACGGCAGAATTGCTCATGCAGGTCATCCAATGATTTCCTGTATTTTGACCGCATATATATATATATATATAATTATAATAATTTGGACAACGTCGGCGGGCCGGATTAAAAGGCCTGACGGGCCGTGTATGGCCCACAGGCCGTAGTTTGCCCATGTCTGAGTTAGACAGTACAGTCGCAAAGGCCGCAGAACAACAAAGCAAAAGCACAAAGTACAAAGATCGAGATATATATAGATATAGATATAGAGATATATATAGCCCAGAAGACCATCTCAGACTCCACTCACTCTTCTCACTATGCCTTACAGTTGCTGCCTTCTGGGAAGTGTTACAGGGTACCAGCTTTCCAAAACACCGCTTTAAGAACAGTTTTAATGCCACTGTAATGTTAAGACCTACCGTATGCATGCATGTACATTTATGTGTATGTATGTATGTATATATGTGCTAAGCAACACGCTTATTTAATTATATATTTATTCATGTATTTATTTCTTGACCTACTTATTACCTATCTATTTATGTCTAAAATGCCTTTCCTATTCCTGCATCCTCACGCTCTTGCCACTGGAACAACGAAATTTCCCGAATACGGGATGAATAAAGTTATCCAATCCAATCCAATCCTGAACTCTTCTTTTTGCCTTGTTTTTAATATTTAGGAGTTGGCTGATGTTTGTCACATTCATGCTAAGCTAAAGAAGCAGTTCCAGGAGAAGATAGCAGAGCTAAACCATGCAAACCGTAGGGTGGAGGCACATGAGGATGAAGTAAAAAAACTTCGACTTCGAGTGGAAGAGCTGAAGAAAGAATTAGGGCACGCTGAAGATGAGGTGAGAACTAGAGTCATTATTTTTGGTTGGATATGCACAATAATTACTGTCATAATCTTGTCATTGCATGAACAAATGGCTATATTTCAAATCTTTGACCTCAGACTACTTCACAAAAGCACATTAACTCATAATACATTTGGTCTTGAGATTTCTTTGTGCTGTGATTTTGATCTTGATTTGTCTTGATATTATGTATATTTTTCACTGAATTTCAATTAGCTGGTCTTTCCATTTCCATGTGGGATGGCCTCACATTACTCTTTTTTTCTAAAAAATACTCCAAAAGTGCTAATTCTCTTTGAAGTGCAGGTAAACAGCTTCGGAGCTCACCTTTTTAAGGTTTGCCTTATGTCTTTTAGTATCGTGAGTGTGACGTAATTGTCAGAAGTGAGGGACAGGAAGAGAGGGCGGAAAAAGATGGAGCATTAAAGATGGGGCAATATTATAATAAAATTAATACGTTTGTTTATTCAACCATACAACATTAATGGTGAAGAGACTAAAATTTGACTTTGAACCATCTGGAGCCGAAAAAACGACTGCATGCAAAACTAAAGAGCAAAATTATGCATCGATACACTGTACAAACAGGGTAACAGGAGCGACTTTGCTTCACGGCTTTGAGATGTCAGTGCAATGAAGCTGTCAATCTGCCAGGTCAAAATATAAACTGCTTCACGAGACAAAGGCTCCATTAAGAAATGTGCTAGAGAGGTATAAATTCAAAAAAAAAGTAGGCAGTCGCAAGATAAGACTATGGATTATGTGAATGCTCTCCTCAAACTAGCTAAATTATATGACACTAGCTCTGTTGAAGGTTGAATGATTTGTGCAAGAGGACGGGTTAACTCTAGAAAAAATGCTGATAGTGGCAAGGGCTTTGGAAACTGCACAAAATAAAGTAAGGGCACTACTCTTTGAGTGTAGACTGAAGGAAGGATATGTGCACCTACGAAAAGAAGACATCCAGAACATTAAATAAATGTTACAAGTGAAAATGATGGAAATGACAATGATAGCAATTTGTAAGTACAAGAAAAGGGGGCCGGCTTCGCCATTCCCACCTGCTTGGGCGAAGTTGTTATTGCGCGTGTTTTGGTAATCTATTTGCGTAAAAGAACCCATGAATAGGTGACACAGGAACACCAGATTTTCATAATGCAGCTGACCTGGACCAATTTCCTGAATCAAACCAGGAGGTACGTGCCTTTTGCCCAAAAGACGGCACTGCCCGTGCCACAATCAGAATCCTTTCTTTCTTTTTTAGTGTGGAGAGGCTTGTGAGTGGGCCGGAATTTTTCTTATCATTGCATCAGCAGTTTTCGTGTGTCGAAAAAAAGCAGCTCAACTCACTGAGGCTGTACTGCAACATGCTTTAAATAGAAGCTTGGGGAAATTCCCACTTCTCTGGCACGCATACAAACACAACAATCTTTGTCACACCGACACAGATTCACTGATGGGTCTTCTGAGTTGCGTGGACGCGCTCGACTTCTCTGACAATTAACCAAATCCCTTATCTGTTCACCATACATGTTAGCCAAGTCTCTTAAATCAAAAAAGTTGGGCACTGTTCGCCCCAGTTTACGTACAAACAATACACTAAACTCTCGCTGTGTTATTGTTCCACAAATCACATGCACGCAACAATGTAGCGGTTATTTTTAATGCCGTGTTCAGAGTTACGAACAGTCATACCTTGAGATACGAGCTTAAAGCTTTCCGGGAATGAGCTTGTATGTCTTTTCACTCATATCTCAAATCAACGTTTCCCATAGAAATGACCTAAATACAAATTAATTCATTCCTACCCTGTGTAAAACAAACCCTACCAAAAACACGATATTACAATGGAAAAACATGTTTTTATTGGTTGTAATTCACCATCTACTAACAGAGTAACAAATATCTAGTGGTTATGATATTTTATAATAAAACGAGGCATTCGTATTCAATACAACATGGAGTTCGCAGATGGGAGCGAGAGAGGGAGAGACTTGACGGATGCGCTCGTAACGTAACATAAACTTTAGATTTAACTTAAATGAACTTAGATTCCTATACACACTTAAAAAAAGTTTTAATCTTAGGTTTCACTAAGTTTAAACCTTCTTGTGCAATAACCAAGGCAAATGGGTTAATGTATTCCCCCGCGGCTTTCGAGGCGAACTTCCTGCTTCTCCATACGTATTGGCAAGCCAGCTCAGTCACGCATACACTAATCATGTTTTTCGATTATTTCGTACTTAATATTGATTGTCATCATAACCCTTTTCTTCGCACTACCCTTCATTGTACCAGCTTGCTATGGACCCATTGTGTTTCCCATAATTCTGCCCTGACTAATGTAAAAAAAAACACGGAAAAAATGCAACGCCCCGCCCAGTGCTCGTAGAGATCTTTGCACGAGGGAGATGTGGCGAGAAAGACAGTGCGCTGAAATCATAAGCAACTACCTGTCTGTCTCGTATCCTCGTATCTCAAAATTTGTCTTGTATCTCAAGGTAAATATTTGCTCGGAATTTTACTCTTATCTCAAATTCCTCGTATACCGGGACACTTGTATGTCAAGGTATTACTGTACTGCGAGAAATTCTAATAATTACCTGAATCAATTACTCAAATCCAATCGGTTTTCCAGATGGTGAAGTAGCCTTGAGGATCCTTGAACCGCTCCATGCCAGTGACAGTTGTACGAATATCTACTTCGTACGCCAAGTTCAATGACCACACATTTACCCATGAAGTTGTAATGTTGGCAAGCAAGGCAAAGGAGAGGGTGGGTTATATTGTGGAAAGAAAAAGTAAAACAACTGCTTCAAAATTACCATCAACTAAGTACGACAGAGACGACTTTTCTTCACACATTCCGTGTTGTCTTTTTACGATGACTGAGACCCGTCGGATGTATCAATGGTGGCAGGTGTAGCGACAAATCCTCTCCACTTACGAAGCAGCCGCGGCGGCAGTTTCTCATGGTGCCTTTACTTTACATATTTACTCGCATATAAGCCGCTTTTGTCGGACAAAAAAATGATGACTGCTTATATGCGCATAAAAACATGGCATGCACAAAACTGCAAGTTGACGACGCCATGACACGATGAACTGATGCAATGGCGCCATGACGTCATGACACAAGCGATTGCAGCCGATACGGTCATATTTCAAAATAGAGAAAAGATAAACAGATAAAATGCTAAAAGAAATTTATTTTTGACGTCTATGAATGAAATTCAAGAAGAAAACGCACATATCTCGCATAAAACGTGAAAAAACTCACGTTCCCGTCACTGCTCGCCCGTGGAACAGCCATCTTACCTAAGTCTCGGGCCAGCCATCTTAGCTAGGGCACTGCCGTCTAAACCTTGTCAAACCTGATCTGACTGGCCAGACGCGAGTAGCCTTGATTTTGAAATAAAACAAAATTCCACTTTGATTTATTTTTGTTGTATTTCTTGTTTGAATGTGACAACTATTGGAGTAATATGAATCATCGAAATAATTTAGATATTTTGACATTAGAAGCGATATGGCTGCCACAACATCTTAAAGTTCTGGTAAGAAAATTGTAATTTCTGTAATTAGAAAGCATCAGGTTCTCATCAAGATTGACTTATTTCTTTTTTCAAATTGAATAATTTGATATTTTGCATTTTCAAATACAGGCATAATAACTTCCTTATGATATTGACCCTAGTAATGTGCTTTTGATATATACAGTATCTCAGAAATACCACATGTGATGATTTTCTTAAGATTTTCCCTTCAAAGTAACACATTTGTACTCCATATTAAAATGAATATGGGGGCGGGGGGAACGGGGCAGCTTATACGCGAGAAATTGTAAAATTCAATTATTTTAAGGGTGCGGCTTATACGCGCGGCCGGCTTATATACGAGTAAATAGGGTATCTCCTCTCTGGGTCTCCATAGTGAGGTTGGCAGGGTACGAAGCCATGTTTGCATAATCGCCCCCGGGTCAAAAAAAAACGTTAACATTCCTAATTGGAATTGGAAAAATATTTTTTTTGAAAAACTGGGGCCCAAATTCAAAAATCGAGCATGTGACATCGTAGAGCCGTACATCACCAATTTCGTCATACGCAGTTTCTGGGTGTGATGACAAGTTGGCTTTTTTTGTTGTTGATGATGACAACAGGGCCTATGTCCGATTATTATTATTTGCAATTGTTTGTTCAAAACCGCATTAAATTCGGATGTACGGTGTTGTCTCCATTTTGTCCGATGTTAATGGACAAACACCCTAATGCACGCAAACACACACATGTTATTAGAAATAGTAATATGTATAGATATCATAAATGGGGTTTGTAAAACCACTCACCTATCGAATGCGGTTTTAAAAGGTTTAAACCTGTCTTTTCTACGAAAGTGTGATTCATTGTTTCATATTTTCTTGAAGAAAGCGTGCATCACCCAATAACAATGAAAATCAAAACAAAACTTACCCTAGAAGAAGAAAAGCAGAAGAAGTAATTTCAGAAAATCCCATCAGAGTTGTAAATGAACAAAACTCAAATGACTAATTAATGTATCCATTCAATTCACCCTGCATGCAAAGAAACCATCCGGATTAATGGACAAAAGGTGAAAATGGTGATTGAAACAGGAAGTAGACGAAAATTCACTGGGGAAAACTTTTGAATGGACCGTTCCATCACTACACTAAAATGAGAGCAACATATTAAAAGTTTCATGGACATTGACACGCAACACTTATATTGTGTGTGAACGTTTGAAAGATGCACTCAAGCCATGGATCAAACACGAACGAGCAGCCGTGAGAACTAGCATTGCGAACGGCTTGGGAATGATGGATGTTGGATGGCAAACATAGATACAGTAGGGCAAATAAGTATTTAGTCAACCACCAATTGTACAAGTTCTCCTACTTGAAAAGATTAGGGAGGCCTGTAATTGACTACATGGGTAAACCTCAATCATGAGAGACAGAATGTGGGGGGGGACAGAAAATCACATTGTTTGATTTTTAAAGAATTTATTTCCCCCCCAAAAAAGTGGAAAATAAGTATTTGGTGACCTACAAACAAGCAAGATTTCTGGCTGTCAAAGAGGTCTAACTTCTTCTAACGAGGTCTCCGCTCGTTACCTGTATTAATAGCATCTGTTTTAACTCATTACCGGTATAAAAGACACCTGTCCACAACCTCAGTCTCTCACAGTCTAAACTCCACTATGGCCAAGACCAAAGAGCTGTCGAAGGACACCGAGACAAAATTGTAGACCTGCACCAGGCTGGGAAGACTGAATCTGCAATAGGTAAAACGCTTGGTGTAAAGAAATCAACTGTGGGAGCAATTATTAGGAAATGGAAGGCATACAAAACCACTGATAATCTCCCTCGATCTGGGCTCCATTGGATTGGATTGGATAATTTTATTCATCCCGTATTCGGGAAATTTCATTGTCCCAGTAGTAAGAGGGTGAAAATGCAGATACAGGAAAGGCATAGTTACAAGTTAGACAATCAAGTCGCAAAGGCCGCAGAACAACAAAGCAAAAAGCACAAAGTACAAAGCAAAGTATATGGGATCATTAAGAATCATTAAATCAAATCGTTAAGACAGAAAAGCAGCAAAAAGAAAACGAGCAAGAGCGGAAGGAGCTACCATTACCGGCTGCCACTTGAACGGCGCCATCTTGGTTGCAGTAGCAAAAACCGATACAGACTCAAGAAAAAGACGATGTAGAGTTGGATAAAACTGGAACCACACACAGCAAGTCTTCACCAAGATGGGGAACTTCTGCAGACTGTGCCCGAGGTTGAAAATATGCAGAGTCACTCTTCCAAGCTTATCCGCAACAGTTCCTCAGTAGTCTGGAGCTGAAGAATCGACAGTAGCAGTGTAGAACCCCTCGACTCCGTTTCCGGCCTGGTAAGCGCCGACAGCTCTTCCATCTCATCCCATAATGGAATGGTTGGTCTGAAGCGTCGCTTCTTCTCCTGGCATTTTTGTCCAGCTCCGAATTTCCAGCGGCATTGAGGTGTTGCTCCTTCTGCTGCGTATTGTTCACAGCTAGTCCCATATGAATGACAGCGTAGGCATGGCCGAACGGTTCCAAAAAAGAAGTAGCAGAAAGAAGCCAGGCTAACAGAACAAAGAAAGTTGTAAAAACATTAAAGTAAAAAGTACAAAGTAAAGTAAAAAGGAATTTATTAAGAAATATTAAAATGTAATAAAAAAAGATAGAAAGGCTTTAAAACACGAAAGACACATAAGAGTGGACAGAGCTACTGCCACTGACTGCCGCGTGATGGCGACATCTTGGGAAAAAAAATCCATGCAAGAGCTCACCCCGTGGCGTCAAAATGATAACAAGAACAGTGAGCAAAAATCCCAGAACCACACAGGGGGACCTAGTCAATGACCCACAGAGAGATGGGACCACAGTAACATAGGCTACTATCAGTACCACAATGCGCCGCCAGGGACTCATATCCTGCACTGCCAGACATGTCCCCCTGCTGAAGCCAGTACTCATCCAGGCCCGTCTGCGGTTCGCTTGAGAGCATTTGGATGATCCAGACGAGGACTGGGATAATGTGTTATGGTCAGATGAAACCAAAATAGAACCTTTTGGTAGAAACACAGGTTCTCGTGTTTGTAGGAGAAAGAATACTGAATAGCATCCGAAGAACACCATACCCGATGTGAAGGATCGGGTGGAAACATCATGCTTTGGGGCTGTTTTTCTGCAAAGGGACCAGGACGACTGAACTGTGTAAAGGAAAGAATTAATGGGGCAATGTATCGAGAGATTTTGGGTGAAAATCTCCTTCCATCAGCAAGGACATTGAAGATGAGACGTGGCTGGGTCTTTCAGCATGACAATGATCCCAAACACAGCCAGGGCCAGACGTCGGTCGATGGTTCGGCTGCGAGCCAGGTCTGCGACAATTTTTGGGGAAGAGGATGCCGGAGATTTTTAAAAACGAACTGAAAATGCCAGGCTTCACACGGATCGCATATGTGAGGATCCTGCTGGCTGGCTTCATGGAAAACCCAGCTTTAGTCAACAAGTTCGACCGTCATCATGTTTTAAAAAAAAAGAACAAAGCCTGTTTTGACAGATTCGTTTATAACAGAAAATTGTGTTTTTAAGTCATTTTGTTTCCTCATATGTTTAGTCAGGGGAGTACAGTAATCCCGCTAAAATCGCGGACAATGGACCCATTGCCACAAGAAGACAAAGGACTTGGACTTAAACTCCCATTTATCTGTTTTTATTTATTTATATTAAGCGATGAGGAACTAATTTCACTGTGAGTACAGTATTTAAAGTAGTTATATTTTTAAATATAGACATTATAATTAGACTTTAATACATTACAGACTTTTGACATGCTTATACTGTAATATTTAATAAATATACACTTTTTGATAATTGTACTTGTGGGACTCCGCCAGGCGTTCCCAGCAGACCCTCACGAAATGTTTAGGTCCACTGGGCCCACGGGCATCTGCCCCCACCATCAGAGCCAACCCAACACCAAGTGGAGTTCGGTTGACAGTTCTGCCCCTCTCTTTACCCGAGTGTCCAAGAAACGCTGCCGCAGGTCCGATGACACGACCACAAAGTCGATCATCGAACTGCGACCTAGAGTGTCCTGGCACCAAGTACACATACGGACACCCTTATCCTTGAACATGGTGTTCATTATTGTCAATCCACGATGAGTGCAGACATCCAACAATAGAACACCATTCGAGTTCCAATCAGGGGGGCGTTCTTCACAATCAATCTCCTTCAGATCTCACTGTCATTGGGCACGTAGGCATTGAATTCCCCCAGCAGAACAAGGGAGTGCCCGAAGGAGCACTCTCCAGGACACCTTCCAAGGACTCCAAGAGGTTGTTCGTATGCACAAACAAATGTCAGGTCCCGTCCCCTCACCTAATGCCGGAGGGATGCTACCCTCTTGTCTACTAGGGTAAACCCCAACAAACAGGCACCATGCTGTGTGGCAATACGTATGCTCGGCGCCTCTCACCGTAACCGTAGAGTGAAAGAGTGTCCAACCCCCCTCAAGAGGAGTGGTACCAGAATCCAAGCTGTGCATAGAGGTGAGCCTGACTATATTGAGCCAGAATTTCTCAACCTCAGGCAGTTAGCTCAGGCTCTTTCCCAACCATAGAGGTGACATTCCACGTGCTGAGAGCCAGTTTCTGCAGCCGGGAATCGGACTGCCAAGGATCCCTCCTTTGGCTGCCGTCCAGCTGTCGGCGCACCCGTTGTCGCACCCGACCTCTTTGGCCCCTCTCACAGGTGAGCCCATGTGAAGGGGAACCCACATAATCTCCTAGGGCTGTGACCGCCCGGCCTACATCCATGGGGCCCGGCCACCAAGCTCTTGCCATCATCTCCCTCCTCCAGGCCTGGCTCCAGAGTGGGGCCCACGGTGACCTGGGTCCGGGCGAGGGAATACGGCATTCAATAGTTTTTCTCATCATAAAAGGTCTTCTGAGCCCTGCTTTTTCTGGTCCCTCACTTCAGACCAATTTGCGATGGGTGACCCTACCAAGGGCACAAGGCCCCAGACAACATAGCTCCAAGGATCACTGGGACACACAAACTCCACGAGGGTCATTATTGTCATAGGGTGCCGAAATGAAGCCTAGATAGGCTTGGTCTCTTGTCTTATTAAAGGTACGACTCTTAACAAGTGCTTGTGAAATGTCACTTATGTGTCGGCACCACACTTGAAATACTGATCAGAGCCAAATGCTTAATTGTTAAATGTGTCGCGATACAAAATCCAAAAAAAACTTGAATGAACTCAATGTCTTCTTTCTTCTATAGCATCATGCGTCTTAGCCAATCAGCTTTCCGCTTGTGTACATGCGAGTTTTAGGGTGAATTTTGGATTTTTTTTGGTGGATACTTGAGGAAAATACTTATATGCACTGAAGCTGCAAACTTCAGGCCGCAAAATGGCGAGGAATGGCTGTTTACAGTTTTGTGGAAAATAATAAACTATTTACATGGCACAATCCATGAGGGCATATTTACATTACCTCCCTCATTTTCGATATGCTTTCCTACCTCAACATATTTGCCTTTTCCTCCCCAGTTCAGGTGGGAATTTCGCGTCATGGTCAAGAAGTCACTGTGATAACTACTGATTCCGACTTGGAATGAGTTGTGCATTGAGACCCACACTTAAACAATAGAAAAAGCACATAAAGGTTTAGAGACAAGGTTAAAAACTGGATTGGATAACTTTATTCATCCCGTATTCAATAAATGTCATGAATGCAGATACAGGAAAAGCATTTTAGACATAAATAGATTCTCAGACTCAAGAAAAAGACGTTGTAGAGTTGGGGAACTTCTGCAGACTGTGACCAAGGTTGAAAATATGCAGAGTCACTCTTCCAAGCTAATCTGCACAGTTCTTCAGTAGTCTGGAGCTGAAGAATCAACAGAAGCAGAGTAGAACCCCTCGACTCCGTTTCCGTAATGGTTGGTCTGAAGCATCGCTTCTTCTCCCGGCACTTTTGCCCAGCTCTGAATTTCCAGCGGCATTGAGGTGTTGTTCCTTCTGCTGTATATTGTTCACAGCTAGTCCTATGTGTATGACAGCGTAGGCATGGCAGAATGGTTCTAAAAAAGAAGTAGCAGAAAGAAGCCAAGCTAACAGAACAAAGAAAGTTGTAAAAACATCAAAGTAAAAAGTATAAAGTACAAAGTAAAGTAAAAAGGAAAGTCTTAAGAAATATTAAATATTAATTAATTAACATTTTTAAAATGTAATAAAAAAGATAGAAAGGCTGTAAAACACAAAAAAACAAATAAGAGTGGACAAAGCTACTGCCACCGGCTGCCGCGTGACGGCGCCATCTTTGGAAAAAAAAAGTGAATGAAATGAAGCGAAGGAAAAAAAGACAGAATACTGTGTGGGTAAAAAAAACTTGTACATGTGTTTGCATTAGCTGGATGAGTCCCATAACCAGACAAGGAAACTCCAGAGGTCTTTGGATGAACAGGTTGAGCAGACTGAGAACCTGCAAGTTCAATTGGACCACTTACAGTCCAGGTAAGCAACAAAACACACAAACAAATATTTATTCAAATACACACAGCCCATGCACAACCACTCATGTTGAAGTTAAACATTATGAGTGCATCTCAAGTATTATAAAAAGAATAGATAAAAATAATCAATAACTCTGAAATAAACACCATGTCCAATCAATTCAAATGCTGAAGACATTTTTCACCATTCATTTTCTATACCACTTATCCTCACAAGGGTCACAAATGTTGCTGGAGCAGGCAGCGGAAACCCTGAATTGGTTGGCAGCCAATCGCAGGGTACAAGAAGACGGACAAACATTCACGCCCACACCCATACTTAGGGGCAATTTAGAGTGTTTAATGATTAAATACAAATACTAGTATTGTATATACAAATACTAGTATTTGTATTTAATCATTAAATGCTGTTTTCGGCTGGATTTGACCGAATTTGAGAGCATTTTGAGCCGTTTGGCGAATGGACGTATATAGACGTTTTTTTGCCTTATCGCGACATCATCGCCACATTTTACCGAGGAATTCACTTCCCTGGGCTCGGTTCTAATGTCCAAAGAGCTCCAGTATTTGTATTTAATCATTAAATGCTGTTTTAGGATGGATTTGACCCGATTGCTGTCATTTCACGGCTCGGTTCTGCTACATCTGCCCGCCCAAGAGTGCTTATTCCCGGGCTGACATGCCCGCCCAAGAGTGCTTATTCCCGGGCTGCCATGCCCGCCCAAGAGTGCTTATTCCCGGGCTGCCGTTGACGGTAGACTAATAAATTGAGAGTGATGAGCGGAAAAGGGAAATGAATCATTGATTTTTACTATAATTTGGACAACGCCGGCGGCGGGCCGGATTAAAAATCCTAACGGGCCGAATATGGCCCGCGGGCCGAGGTTGAAAAACATGTACACACACCACCCGGGGGCAGGGCGAGCTCGCGAATCCCGTTTCGGCGAAACCTCCGTTCGGCAGAGCGTCCAAACGGCGACCTGTCCGTCTGTCAAACATCCGTCGGCGAAACGTCTTTAGGCGAATCATCCGAGTACCCGTCCAAATACATTTTGTTGAGCGCTTTATCTGTTTATCTTTTCTCTATTTTTAAATATATGACCGTATCGGCCGCATTCGCTTACGCCATGGCTGTAAACAGCATAGCGCCATGACGTCACGGCGCCATTGCGTTGTGACGTCACCATGTCATAGCGTTGTCAACTTGCAGTTTCGTGCTTGTCGTGTTTTTATGCGTATACAAGCCGTACCCTCGATTCAGTCATCAT
This sequence comes from Stigmatopora argus, assembly GCF_051989625.1. NCBI lineage: Eukaryota > Metazoa > Chordata > Actinopteri > Syngnathiformes > Syngnathidae > Stigmatopora > Stigmatopora argus. The sequence continues at coordinate 24,125,157 of NC_135388.1, read as the reverse complement.
TTTTTGTACGACAAAATGTACGGCTTATATGCGAGTAAATACGGTACCAACTAAACCCTATAAAATTGATTGAGTCCAATTTTGTAGGAAAGACACACAGAAATGAGAGAAAATGATTGTAAAATTATTTAATAAGCAATTAAAATGAATAATAAACATGCAAAATCTCAAGTTGAAGCGCAGGTGCACAAATGTCAGGAAGTTAAAGTTAGGCAAAAGAGACAGAGCACACGAACACATGCACACACATCTAATAAACATAAAATACATAATTCAAAACGACATTTCATTGACATTTTTATCTTTTTCATTAACGATTTATGATTTCTTGAATGCCCTTGCCAAAAAAGGTGGTTATATTGGTCACTGATTTGTTTTTAAATCTTAGAACTGTATATTTGTTGTTAATTGGTTCCAGAAATTTTTCGTAAGTGGAAAATTTCGTAAGTTGAGCAGTGCTTTGTGTAAATTCTCATATTCGTTCTATTGTCCTCACTAAACTACTCACATAATAGCCCTCTGCGCGTATAAGCTGCAGCCTTAAAATTGCCTTAAACTTTTTGAATTTTACAATTTCTCCCATATAAACCCCCTGATTCCCAATTTTCACCTTCATATTCATGGTTTTTATAAGAGTACAAATGTGTTACTTTGAAGGGAAAATGTTAAGAAAAAGCATCACAAGTGGTATTTCTACTGTATGAATCAAAAGCATATTATTAGGGTCAATTGGAGACCACACCGTACATCCAATTTGAATGTGGTTTTGAACAAACAATTGCAAGTGTACGGCTCTACGATGTTACATGCTCGATTTTTGAATTTGGGCCCCAGTTTTTCCCAAAAATTATTTTTCCACTTCCAATAAGAAATGTTAATGGGTTTTTTTGACCCGGGGGCAATTATGCAAACATGGCTTCGTACCCCGCCAACCTCACTATTGAGACCCATAGAGGAGATACCATATTTACTTGCATATAAGCCGGCCGCACGTATAAGCCGCACCCTTAAAATTGTTGAATTTTACAATTTCTCGCGTATAAGCCGCGCGGTTTCCCATTTTTTACCCCCTTATTCATGGTTTTAATATGGAGTACAAATGTGTTACTTTGAAGGGAAAATCTTAAAAAAATCATCACACGTGGTCTTTCTAAGGTACTGTATATATCAAAAGCAAATTATTAGGCTCAATATCATAAGGAAGTTAATATGCCTGTCTTTGTAAATGCAAAATATAAAATAATTCAATTTGAAAAAAGAAATAAGTCTATCTTGATGAGAAACGGATTCTTTTTAATTACAGAAATTACAATTTTCTTACCAGAAGTTTAAGATGTTGTGGCAGCCTTATTCCTTCTAATGTCAAAATATCAAAATTATTTCGATCATATTACTCCAATAGTTGTCACTTTCGAACAAAAAAATAAAAAGAAAAAAATTCAATTGGGATTTTGTTTTATTCTTAAACTCAAGGTTACTTGCGTCTGGCCAGGCAGAGCACGTTTAACTAGGTTTAGACGGCAGCACCCTAGCTCAGATGGCTGCCCCGGGACATTCATTCATAGACGTCAAAATACATTTTGTTGAGCGCGTTATCTGTTTATCTTTTCTCAATTTTTGAATATATGACCGTATCGGCCGCATTCGCTTACATCATGCCTGGAAACAGCATAGTGCCATGACATCACGGCGCCATTGCGTTGTGACGTCACCATTTTATAGCGTCGTCAACTTACAGTTTCGTGCTTGTCTTGTATTTATGCATATATAAGCCGTACCCTCGATTCAGTCATCATTTTTTGTACGACAAAATGTACGGCTTATATGCGAGTAAATACGGTACCAACTAAACCCTTTAAAATTGACCGTGTCCAATTTTGTAGGAAAGACACACAGAAATGAGAGAAAATGATTGTAAAATTATTTAATAAGCAATTAAAATGAATAATAAACATGCAAAATCTCTTTGTGTTGAAGCGCAGGTGCACAAATGTCAGGAAGTTAAAGTTAGGCAAAAGAGACAGAGCACACGAATACATGCACACCCATCTAATAAACATAAACTACAGAATTCAAAACAACATTTCATTGAAATTTTAATCTTTCTCATTAACGATTTATGATTTCTTCAGCATCTAATGTTTCACCCATTTTATTTATCGCCACCACTTCTTACCTGTTTTGGTTTAAGTTCTCCTATGGCAGTGCTTGTTGACGGACATTTTGGTAAAAATATATCTAAAAAATGCCTTTGTAGACTTTTAATAGTTTTTTTAAATGCACAAGATATTTTTTCTTATTTGTGCTGTTGGAATGGTTGCTGCTTCCTCCTCGGCCGCGGTGTCCTTGAATTCCTTATGTATTGTTGCGCGTTGCATTAACTCCTGCTCCTTCAGCTCTTCCGTTGAGAGTTCGTTTTGGTGCACCGTGACACAATTTTGCCCAGAGCAGGCTGCGGTTCACTCGACTGCGAGTCTGTCCAAGGCACTCGGCCACAGCTTCATCCAAGCATAAATTCAAGCACACAACGAAGAATGGCGGTCAAACAAAGATAAGAAAATAAGATAAGAGTTGTTGTAAGACAGCCAATGAGAGCCCAGTCAAGTGTAGTGAAATTGGCAAGCAAGACGCATTGCATCCGCGAAAATTTCAAAATAAAATAACGGATACGGGAAGTGTATTGACGTTTCTGGAACTTGGATCTTGTTTTCATATCTTGAGGCGCTATTTGCATCTCAAAAGGTTTCGTAACCTGAAAATTCCGTACCTAAAGGTATTCGTAAGTAGAGGTCCGACTGTATATTTGTTTTTTGTCAAATTGCCTAATAATTATGCACAGTAATAGTCACACAGACACACAGATATCCTCTGAAAATAGCTAAAACTAAAAAGCCCCACTCCAACTCCCCAAAATATTCCACTTTAATATAAATGAATATTTTGGGTTCATCAAAAACAGAGCTTGCCGAATAATTCTGCACTCCTTGTAATATGCAGTTTCTAAATGATAATTTTGTTTACCAAGGGGCCATAAATGACCAAAACTATCTGGCCCGATATGAAAAGGTAATCGTTCTTGCTTGTCAAATTTCACAGTAACATTTCTTACTATATTTTTAGAAAAGCCGGGATCATTTTCCCCGACCCCACCCAAACCTGATTTACACCTCATTTCTTGAGTAAAGAATAACTTAAAATAGAAAATGTCGCACAAAGTGAACTCGGCTACAGGATCTCAAGAACAAACCATGATCGTGATCCAAAGAAATTTTAGAATAAATAATTGATTACTCCCACTTTGGAAAAGGTTACAAAGCTATTTCCAAGACTATAGGACTCCGGAGAACCACTGTCCAGAGTCTGTTTATAAAATTGGAGAAATCTGGGAACAGTGGCATATTTTCTTAGAAATAGTCGACTAGCTATAATGCAGGGGTCTCGAACTCAATTTACCTGGGGGCCGCTAGAGGCCGAGTCTGGGTGAGACTGGGCCGCATCAGGATTTCCACAAGAAAAGCACTGATAAAACATTCCAACGTTATCAAATATCTTTATTTTTTAACAAAAAATAATGAATTAAATAAATTAACTTAAAGATGAATAAAAAATAAATCAATCAGTAATACAAAACCAAATAATACTAATGAGCATACAGTAGATATACACTGGCTGGCTAAGTAGAGAAAATGAATTATTTTTATTCCGTTTCAAATGTCTGTATTAACAGCTCTTTAACCTTTAACTTTCTGAACTTGAATGGAACATTGAACATGAAATATTCTGAACACGGCTTCTCTTGCCTACTCCTTGCTGCTAGAGACCTGGCAGCGCTTCTTCTCACATAGTCACATTTGGCTTGAGGGAGGAAGCAGTGGAGACCCTCAGTAGAGCTTGAAGATGCTCATCAGTAAGTCTGGACCTGTACTTGGACTTATTGAAGTTCAAGGTGGAGAAGAGCTTCTCACACAAGTATGTGCTCCCAAAAAGGCACATGGTCCGCTTGAACCTTCGGGAAAGTTCAGGGAAGCTGGGGGTCAACTCTCTCAAAAATTGCCCAAGCTTGTCTGCTTCTCCACTCACCTCCCTGAACTTGGCTTTGAGTGCAGAGTTGCACTGCAGGTCAATGAGCTCCATTTGAAGCTCAGGAGGGGCATCTTGCACATCAAAGGAGAAGGGGTCCGCAAAAATTTGAAATGTGGCTTTGTGTGTCTTGAAGTCTGCAAATCTGTGATCAAATTCCTCCTGTAGCTTCGAAATGGCCTCAACATACTTCTCACCACTGAATGGTGTGCCTGCATCCACGAGAGCCTTGCATGCTGGGAAATGGCAAAGGTTTGTCTGAGAGAGCTGGGCTTTCCATAACACAAGTTTAGGGCAGAATGCTCTCACGTTGTCATAGGCAGCACTGACAAGTTGCCCCTGGCCTTGTAGCTTCTTGTTCAGTACATTAAGCTCATGTGTGATATCAACAAGAAAAGCCAAGTCCATGAGCCATTTGGGATCACTTAGCACAGGATCAATCAACTCACAAACGGCGCAGCTAGCTTTGACTGCTGCATTACTGTCTTTGGTAGCCTTCTTGAAGAAATCCTGTTGCCTCAGAAGACGTGTTTTAAGACTGGCAACCTGGTTGGCTCTCTCATCTCCCTGGTATTTTTCGTACTCCTCAGCATGTCTCGTAGTACAATTACGTTTCAAATTGTATTCCTTGTGCACCGCAACTTTTTCAGTGTAAATGGGACACGTCGGGGTGCCCCTGTGTTCAACAAAGAAATATTGCACTCCCCACTTTTCTTGAAACTGTCTGTGCTCATCACCGACCTTTCTCTTCACGGCAGGCTTTGAAAGAGACATCTCTGGGGCTCTGTAATATGTTTTTCCACTTGAAATGAGTCTCGGGTTGATCTTTCACATTCAGTCGCGCGGGTTTGTGGCGCATGTGCACTTTCGCTCTCCGTTTCAATCGCGGAGATGGCTACAGACACTGACACAGGCTGGATCACGGATCATAGCGCCTCATTCAGTTCTATGCTGAGAGCAGCGGAGGAGTGTGCGCGCCGAGCGGAGTGATCGGCCTCACGGCTTCTCCTCCGCCCAGCTGATTGGAGGAATGAATGAGTGAGTGAGCGAGGCACTGTACAGCCCGGCCGATGTCCCGCCCTCCAGAGCCGTATACCTCACCGTGATTGGTTCATTCAGCTCCGAACCAAAGTTCCCTCTAATTTTTTGTTGGTCTGAGCAGAAAGACAACCTCCCTGAGCGCAATGAGTACCAGTGTGAGCGACATCATCGGTACTCGGATGATTCGCCTAAAGACGTTTCGCCGACGGACGTTTGACAGACGGGCAGGTCGCCGAATGGACCTTCCACCGAACGTTCATTCGGCCGAACAGAGGTTTCGCCGAAACGGGATTCGAACGCTCGCCCCGCCGGATTGTGTGTGTACAAGTTTTTCAACCTCGGCCCGCGGGCCATATACGGCCCGTTAGGATTTTTAATCCGGCCCGCCGCCGGTGTTGTCCAAATTATAGTAAAAATCAATGTTCGTCTACCATCAATGGCAGCCCGGGAATAAGCACTCTTGGGCGGGCATGGCAGTCCGGGAATAAGCACTCTTGGGCAGGCAGATGTAGCAGAACCGAGCCGTAAAATGACAGCAATCGGGTCAAATCCATCCTAAAACAGCATTTAATGATTAAATACAAATACTGGATGATATCGCGATGGAGGCAAAAAAACGTCTATAGACGTCCATTCGCCAAACGGCTCAAAATGCTCTCAAATTCGGTCAAATCCAGCTGAAAACAGCGTTTAATGATTAAATACAAATACTAGTATTTGTATTTAATCATTAAACTAACAAATACTAGTACGACCTGTCCGTCTGTCAAACGTCCGTCGGCGAAACGTCTTTAGGCGAATCATCCGGTCACGACATCATCATTGCTCGCTATGGGCACACCAGTATCACACCTGCCACAAGCAGGTGCATGTCAATGTTCCCTCTAATTTTTCATGTAAAACATGCTGTAAAACACGAAAAACATGAGTGGACAGAGCTACTGCCACTGGCTGCCACTTAAACGGCGCCATCATGGGGAAAGGGGTAAAAAAAAAAAATTAAAAAAAAATCGATTTTTTTTTTACTGCGCGCCATATGATTGCTACTGCGCAGAGAAGACGAGAGTAGTGCGCAATTGCGCACGCGTGCAGCTTAGAGGGAACATTGCTCCGAACACAAGTGTCATTCATATCAATTTTGCGGGCCGCACGAACATTAATCTTTCATATTAAGACGGGGGCCGCAAATTATCGTCCCGAGGGCCGCAGTTGGCCCGCGGGCCGCAAGTTTGAGACCCCTGCTATAATGTCTTCAAGTGAAGATCAACCAGACATCAGAACTCACAAAACAACCTAGGACAACATCCAGAAATAGAGGCCTCGCTGTGATTATCACTCCTCCAGCTATTGTGTCAACGGTGGCAGAACCCGTTATTAGTTTTAAGGGGACAATTACGTTTTGACACGAGATGCTGGCGAGCTGACGTGAAAAGAAGGGAGATTGACCCAAATGCAGGAAATGGCGATGCCAGACAGGGCGGTGGTAACTCAAAATTGTTTAAATAACATGAACAAGAAACAAAGTGCAAACCAAAACAGGGAATCCAAAATTACAAATGTCAAAGACGCAACAAGAAATGGATAAACACGGGAGGCTTACATTCACAGACATGGGTTAGTGAGACATGGAGAACAGTTTGGCGAGCTGACGTGAAAAGAAGGGAGATTGACCCAAATGCAGGAAATGGCGATGCCAGACAGGGCGGTGGTAACTCAAAATTGTTTAAATAACATGAACAAGAAACAAAGTGCAAACCAAAACAGGGAATCCAAAATTACAAATGTCAAAGACGCAACAAGAAATGGATAAACACGGGAGGCTTACATTCACAGACATGGGTTAGTGAGACATGGAGAACAGTTTGGTGACATACGAGCCAGCGGATAGGCTGAGAAACATTGAATACAACAACAGGTGAAAACACTGATCAAACACAATGACAAGACAGACAAGTGCAGACATGGGGAAAAATAACCGCAAAACACAACAGAACCTTCCCTTAAGGAAGACGTCCGAATTCCAAAGTAGGGCGGGAGCAGGGGGGCACAGAGGAGGGCCCGAGCATAGTCCACATGAGTAGTCCGACAGATGTCTGGGTTACCTGATGAAAGACCAGTGAACTGAAGCTGTGGAGGGATCCTCATCGTCGAGGGCACCCACTTGAACTAGGGTGGGGGCATAACGGGAACTTGGTGCTGCGGACGGGAACGGGGAGCCGCAGAGCCTAGAAGGGATCTTCGAGCCACTGGGACGGGATCCTGGAGGATGAAATGAATGAGGGGATGAAATCATAATCGGAGTCAGAGTCAGAAAGGAGATTATTTAAATTGGGGCCTTCCCATTAGGAAAAGTCAGAATCTTAAAAAAAGGTATGAAGGTGGGCTGGTAGGGGGGGCATAGCAAAGACATGGCTGCATGACAAGATGACAAAAAAACAATGAGACCATGGAATGGTGAGCGGGGACAGGGTGGAAACAGGCGGCAGGCAGACACATTGCCCGCTGCGTCCGTAGTTGGTTGCATCCGAAGAGTGACTCTGCATATTCTCTACCTCGGTCACAGTCTGCATAAGTTCCCCATCTCGTGGAAGACTTCCTGTGTGTGGTTCCAGTTTTTGTCCAACTTTACGTCTTTTTGAGTCTATCCGTTTTTGCTACCGAAACTCGTAGCTCATTTTGTGTTTTTGCTGCTTTTCTGTCTTAATGATTTGGTGATTCTTAATGATCCCATTGACTTTGATTTGCTTTGTACGTTGTGCTTTTTGCTTTTGCTTTGTTGTTCTGCGGCCTTTAACTGTACTGTCTAACTTATAACTATGCCTTTTCTTGCTACTGTCACAATGAAATTTCCCGAATACGGGATGAATAAAGTTATCCAATCCAATCCTTCTTTCACGAAATGCTGGCGAACCGGCATGAATAGAGAGATGGACCCAAATGCAGGGAATAAGGGCAAACATGGGGGAAAAAACAACAAAACGACACTTTTTCACATTGTTCTAAAGAGTTGTGAATTATTTTTTTCCTTGAAATAAATACTTTAAAAAGATGAATTTTGGGTTGTTTTTGTGTAATAATATGTGGTTTTAGAACTGAAAAATGTGTGTGATAAACATGCAAAAAAACACGGAAATAAAAAAGGTTTTTTTTGTCACGGCAAAAGGTTGAATATTGGATTGGATTGGATAACTTTATTATCCCGTATTCGGGAAATTTCGTGACAGTAGCAAGAGGGTGAGAATGCATATACAGAAAAGGCATAGTTATACGTTAGACCAGGGGTGTCAAACTCATCTCGCATCGTGGGCCACATACGGCCTAGGGAGATGTCAGTGGTAAATAACCAAAATATCATGTCTTTCCTTTGTTTTGGTGTAAAGAAGCACAAGAAAATTAGGAAAATATTGAAATTTAATGAACTATCCTTTTACAAAACATTTCATGAAAGACCTCATATTTCCTTAGACAAATGTGCAATTTACTTTTATCATTCACAAATATGCATTGGAACTGATCCCACTGATTGTACAAAGGCACAAAACTTTAATTGGTACTGAAAAATATAGTAATGCACTTTAAGATTAAATGAGACTTTTAAAGAAAGGAATTTTTAAACCACTTACACATGCACATATAAAATCTAAATCCCTGCGTCCACCTTACAAACTAAGGAGAGTGATTTTAAATGTGTAATGAAGAAAGTGTCTGTCTCAGTGATGCGGCTTGTCTTCTACTCTGATGGAAAGAGTGCGCCCCTTAGCGGATAATCCATGAATTGCAGCGAATTAAAAATATTAATTCCATGTCTTTTATGCATTTTTTCCACTTTCAAATTATCCTGCGGGCCTGATCGAACCTCCTTGGGGGCCGGTTCCGGCCCGCGGGCCGTATGTTTGACACCCCTGCGTTAGACAGTAGTCGCAAAGGTCGCTGAACAACAAAGCAAAAGCATAAAGTGCAAAGCAAATCAAAGTAAATGGGATCATTAGGAATCACCAAATCAAATCATTTAGACAGAAAAGCAGCAAAAACACAAAACGAGCAAGAGTGGACGGAGCTACCGCTACCAGCTGCCACTTGATTGGCGCCATCTTGGTTGCGGTAGCAAAAACGGATACAGACTCAAAAAGATGTTGTAAAGTTGGACAAAAACTGGAACCACACACAGGAAGTCTTCCACAAGATGGGGAACTTCTGCAGACTGTGACCGAGGTAGAGAATATGCAGAGTCACTCTTCCAAGCTTATCCGCACAGTTCCTCAGTAGTCTGGAGCTGAAGACAACAGCAGCAGAGTAGAACTCCTCGACTCCGTTTCAGGCCTGGTAAGCGCCGACAGCTCTTCCATCTTATCCCATGAAGGAATGGTTGGTCAGAAGTGTTGCTTCTTCTCCCGGCACTTTTGTCCAGCTCCGAATTTCCAGCGGCATTGAGGTGTTGCTCCTTCTGCTGCGTATTGTAACAGCTAGTCCCATGTGTATGACAGCGTAGGCATGGCTGAATGTTTCCAAAAAAGAAGTAGCAGAAAGAAGCCAGGCTAACAGACCAAGGAAAGTTGTAAAAACATTAAAGTAAAAAGTATAAAGTACAAAGTAAAGTAAAAAGGAATGTATTAAGAAATATTAAATATTAATAAAGTAATTGTAATGTAATTTAAAAAAAGATAGAAGGGCTGTAGAACACGTAAAACATAAGAGTGGACAGAGCTACTGCCACTGGCTGCCGCGTGAACGGCGCCATCTTGGGGAAAAATATATATTTCAAATGTTTGTATTTGGTAATTGAGAGTTCAATCACAGGTTTGGACCTTCCTGTGTGGAGTTTGCATGTTCTCTTTGGGCTTTCTCCTGATGTCCTTCTACATCCACAAAACATGTGTAGTCGTCTGTTTGAACACTCTAAGTTCCCCCTGAGTATGAGTGTTCGTGTGAAAGATTGTCTGTCGTCTTTTGCCCAGCAATACAAGCTGTCACAACGTATTACAGGCAATTGAAATTGCCAGTTTTCTGTCGACACTTCATCAAATCAGCCCGTGAAAGCTAGTGAGTTGGACTACTATTGCTGCCACGCCATCGCGGAGCTTATGAAATACTGAGCTTTAGATCACAACTTCAACAATCAACTTTAGGGTTGATTGTGCGTACATGAGCTTGTTAGCATTAGCTTGTTAGCTGAAGTTTTTCCGCTCCTACGAAACGGACCTTTCAAATTCCCCATGCCCGCGACTACAAGATCTAAAAATAACAGACCTCCAAGTTCATCTGCCGCACCTACCTGCTCATGTAAGTGCAGTTTCTGTGATGATCGCTTTGTAGATCTCCAGAAAAAGTATGACCAGCTGCAGCAAGCTTTCTCCGAGATGCAAATCAAGCTGGATGAGATATCAAAGGCGAGCTCTGTATGCATAGCCACGCCGCAGAGTCTACCTGTTGCCCCCTGCACGTATGCTGAACAGACTGCAAATTGCCATATGCCAATAAAGAAGAGGAAGGCAAAAAAGACCAAACAGGCTCCGGAGCAATCTTCAGCCGCGAAGTTTAGCGCTGACGAGGTGGCCGATCATGACGATGACTACGTGTCAGCCTGCTTAGACACCGCAGATGGCAGTGACGTCATCGGTAGGCAAAGTTATGTGCCTAAACCTCAAGCCCCTGCAAATCCAATTGCTTTCGCGAGATCCAGTAAAGAGGCTGTGTCGGAACGCGAGAGGAGTGTGATAATCTATGGTGTTCCCGAGTCGCCCGAACTCCCAGCTGTTGGCAGCGCGCTGAAAGATCGCGAGTTTGCCATATTTTGTATCAAGTCGATCCTGGAGACACTGGCACCCGGGGCATCTCTCTCACTCGGAAGATCGGTGAGGCTTGGACACGAGCCGCCATCCTCTGCTGACGCGCACCCCCGTCCATTGAAGATGACTCTTGGCACTCCATCTGATGTCGAGACCTTCTTAACAAGCGCCAAGAAAATCCAATGGCCTGATCTCGAACTGGATTTTCGGAAGGAGTACTCTTTGAGGGAGAGGATTCGTTGGCGCAACCTTGTAGCGGAGCTGGCAGCGAGACATCAGAAGGGCGAAAGAGGTCTGTGAATCCGCAACGGCCAACTAGCCCTGACAAGCTACATCCACCCGCCACTGAAGGTGACCACAGAGACTCAGAACAACTGGGTGACGGTGAGGGAACAAGGGATGGAGGTGGCCCACCCCTAGTCATCATCTACACCAACGCGTGCAGTTTGATCGCCAAGTTCAGTGACCTCTTCAGTATTGTATCAAGACTCAAGCCTGATATGATCGTCATTACTGAAACTTGGCTAAGCTCTGAAGTGCACGATGCTGAGATAAACCTGGTGGACTACATCCCCTTCTGGTGCGACAGACGAGACAGACGTGGCGGTGGAGCTATCATCTATGCTAAGGGCGAGCTAAAGCCCTCCCTTTGTCCTCTCCCTCCCGCTGCTCAACAGACCGACTTCTTCGAGGTTGTGCGATGCAATATAACTGTGGGTGGAGTCTGTCTGCCTATCTTGGGAGTCTACCGATCCCCACAAGCTACTGCCGAAGACGACAACCATGTAATCAGTGCAATTCGCTCGGTCTCATCACACCAAGACTGCCTTATTATTGGCGACTTCAACGCACCATCAATAGACTGGAGCGATGTTGTCTGCTCATCAGCCGGCCGGTTCGAGCAGGCACTCCTCAACACAGTTGAGAACTGCTTTTTAACACAGCATGTTGCAGCTCCGACGCGCTTCCGCAGTAACCAACGCCCGTCTCTTCTGGACCTGGTACTCACGTGCTACCCGTTGTCGGTATCGTCTCTCAACATCCTCCCGCCACTCTCCATGTCTGACCATGTGGTGCTCAAGTTCAACTGGCACGCAACAATTCCGGCCTTACAGAGTGAGATGGTTTTCTGCCCTGAATCATCACGCACTGGCGGAGGCTTCCGAGGCTGTTGACTGGGCTTCCTTCATGGAGATCACTTCAGTCAGCGAGCTGTGGACATCGTTGAAACAATCCATACTCCGGGTGACGGAGCGTTCAGCACCATTGTCGATGCCACGGCACCAGAAGCACAAACCCTGGGTGACGCAAAAGGTGAAGCGGGAACAGACTCTCAGAGATGTTGCTTGGCGCGAATTCCAGGAACGAGGCACGGCGGCAGCATATGAGGTCTACAAGCAGCAACGTAATAGAGCAGTGTTCACTGAAAGGCAAGAGTGGAGCAATTATGAACTGAGGTTAGCGCAGTCATCTCGTGCAAACCCCAAACACTTCTTTGCCCATGTTCAAGCCAACAAACGTCTACACAATCAAGTGGTTAAACTCAAGGATGCTGATGGAGTCGGTGTCACGGATGCAGAGGGGCAAAGTTCTCTTTTTGCTCGGGTGTTCGCAGGCATTTACAAAGTCGATGATGGGCGACCAGCACCTCCATTTGCTCGGGATGTTCCCCCAATGCCTGCAGTTGCATTACACCTCCTGAAGTCTACCGAGCCTTGATGTGTCTGGACGCCACTAAAAGCCATGGTCCTGATGGTATTCACCCGAGGGTCCTCCAGGCACTCGCTCCGACCATAGCACTTCCCCTCACTTATCTCTTCACACTGTCCTTGCAATCAGGTGACATCCCCGAAGACTGGAGACGGGCCGTCATCTGCCCTATCTACAAGAAAGGAGACCGAGAAGACCCGTTGAATTACCGACCGGTCTCCCTCACTTCAGTGATCTGCAAGATGTTCGAATCTATCATCAAAACGTCCATGATGGCCCATCTCCAGAACGCAGCGGTGATCTCCGATAGTCAACATGGCTTCGTGTCCAAGAGATCCTGCCTCACCAACTTGCTGATGATGGAGGAATGGGTCACTCAATTAATGGACGTTCGACAAATTGCCGACCTGGTCTTCCTGGACTTCGCCAAGGCGTTTGATCCGGTCAACCATCGCTTGCTACTCCGCAAGTTGGAAGCGTATGCGATTCACCCAGCGGTCGTGAGGTGGATTGATGCGTTTTTGGCTGGCCGCACCTTTCAAGTTCAAGTCAACGGCATACTCTCGGAGACTCACAACGCCCCCAGATGGTGTCCCCCAAGGCTCCGTTCTTGGACCACTGTTGTTTGTGGTGTTTGTCAACGACCTGCCAGAGCACATCTCCCAGCGGGTTCTCCTCTTTGCTGATGATGTGAAGCTCGTTGCTCCCCGGAGTGACTTCGAGGAGCTGCGTAGGTGCCTTCATCACGTGTGGAGATGGTCGAACCTGTGGGACTTGCAGCTCAACATCACTAAATGCAGTCATTTGGCTATTGGGGCTCCTCCTGATGCACCTCTCGATTTTGAACCGGGACGCCTGGAACTGGAACGATCTCAACGGTGCAGAGATCTGGGCTTCATTGTTGATGCCACTTTCAAACCAACGGCCCAATGCATCCAATCAGCCAACAAAGCTCGCGGAGTGCTGTTCCTGATGTTCCGGTCCTTTGCCATCATCACCGCAGACATCTTCCTTCCGCTGTATGTTTCCCTGGTGAGGCCCATTCTCGAGTATGGGGTCCAAACTGCATCACCGTACCTCGCCAGGGACATCCAGTATCTGGAGCGGGTCCAGAGGCTTGCAACGAGGATGGTCCGCGGCCTCAGCTCAATGTCCGACGAGGAAAGATGCCAGCGACTCAATCTTCCGACCCTTGAGGCTAGGCGTCTGCGAGGGGACCTGATACTGGCCTACAACATCCTCCACGGTATCTACAACATGCCCCGCGATCTCTTCTTCACGCCCGCACCTGATCGTGGTCTGAGGGGTCATCCGTGGAAGGTGTATCCTCGCAGGTTCCGGTTAAATCGGCGGAAGGCTGCTTTTACGGTGCGCATCGCCGGTCCTTGGAACCGGCTTCCGCAGAGTGTGGTCGAGGAGCCGACGGTCGCTCAGTTCAAGAGGGCTCTGGATGACGTGTTGGCCGGGAACCAGTGACAACACCGCGTTTTGTTTACACATTTCTTGTATCTTCGTTACATGGCCCTTAGCCTTGTGCTTTTCTTTCGCCAATAAAATTGAATTGAATTGAATTGGCTGGTCACAAATTCAGGATGTCCCCCCCCTGGTGCCTATTGTTCCTGGGATAAGCAGTGGCACCTGCTGCGACCTTTGTGAGAATAATAATAAATATAATAATAATCGAACATAGGCCCTGTCGTGATCGTCAACAACAAAAAAAGCCTAATTGTCATCACACCCAGAAACTGCGTATGACGAAATTGGTAGTGCTTCTCCATAAGGTGCGTTTTCTCGGCAAAAGACCTAAATAAGTGATAGTTTCAGTCTCGTAATTTGGCATTATGCCGTTATGGATACATCGCATCACCCCCCACGAGCGGATCACTTACCTCTCACTGTCTTTCACTTACCTTCAGTCAGCCAGTAGGAGGCAGATCACCACCCAAACATGTTTTCATATTACCTCACCCCAAAGTTATTACACAGAAGGGATTGTGTGTTGTGTTACCGCAAGTTTAGAGTTCTGATGGATGTGGGGAAAAAACTGTCCTTAAGCCCATTTGTCCGTACTTTGTGGGACCTATAGCGTCTGCCAGAGGGCAGCAGCTGGAACAGATTGTGACCAGGGTGGTATGGGTCCCCGATGATGTTCCTGGCTCTGCTGAGGTAACGAGGGCTGGCAATGTCTTCCAGTGAGGGCAGAGAGCAGCCGACGATCTTCTGGGCAGTGTTAATCACTTTCTGCATGGCCTTTTTGTCTGCTGCCGTGCTTCCAGCGTACCACACTGTGATGCAGTACGCTACGCCAGGATGCTCTCTACAGTGGTTCTATAGAAGGTTATCAGAAGCTTGGTGTCCAAGTTGTTCCTCCTAAGTACCCTGAGGAAATGGAGTCGTTTCTGAGCCTTTTTCACTACTGCCGTGATGTTTGTAGACCATGAGAGCTTATCCGTGACATGGACCCCCAGGAATTTAAAGGACTGGACCCTGTCTACACATACTCCATTTATGAGGAGTGGGGTCAGATCTGTGCTGTGTTTGCGAAAGTCCAGGATTATTTCTTTAGTTTCCGTGGTGTTCAGTGTGAGATTGTTCACCGAGCACCACGAAGACAGTTTGTTGACCTCATCTCTGTCGGCCGACTCATCCCCTCCTGAGATGAGTCCGACCACAGTGGTGTCGTCAGCGAATCTGATGATGGCGTTAGACTGGTGGGTGGGTGTACTGTCGTATGTGTACAGGGAGTACAGAAGAGGACTCAGTACACAGCCTTGAGGGGAGACAGTGCTCAGTGTAATGGAGGAAGAGAGGTGGGGACCAAGTCTAACAGTTTGTGGTCGGTTGGTTAAGAAGTTCTTTTTCCAGCAGCAGATGGAAGAGGATAGTCCAAGGTGGGAGAGTTTGTCAGTCAGAATGTCCAGTATTATAGTCTTGAAGGCAGAGCTATAGTCAATGAAAAGCATCCTCACGTAATTCCCATGGTGTTCCAGGTGGCTAAGTGCTGTGTGTAGAGCAATGGCGATAGCATACTCAGTGCACCTGTTTGCTCTATAAGCAAACTGGTGAGGGTCAACTGAGGGAGGGATTGTATTCCTGATATGGCGGGCTACCAACCTTTCAAAGCACTTCCTGATCACAGGCGTGAGAGCAACAGGCCTATAATCAATCTCATGCTGTCAATGGTTGGCTTTTTGGGGATAGGGATAATGGTGGCAGAATTCAGGCAGGATGGGATGATGGATTGTTGCAGGGAACAATTGAAAATTGTTGTGAAGACTCCAGCCAGCTGGTCAGCACAGGCTTTGAGCACCTTGCCAGGTATTCCGTCAGGGCCAGCAGCCTTCCTGGTGTTCACAGACCGCATTACCAGTCTCACTTCCTGTTCCTGGAACTTCAGTGTATTGCTGCAGGGTGGTGGTGGGGGTGTTGAGACTGGGTCTGATTTGTCAGTCTCAAAGCGGGCAAAGAAACGGTTCAGTTCCTCCGCTAGTGAGGCATCTGCATTAACAGACATTATCGTTATTGTAATTGGTAATATGTCGTATTCCCTGCCACATCAAAGGGAAAAAATGATATTTTAATTCCCAAGATTGGACTGGTCTGTATCACAGGGAAGAGATGCATGATGTATGGTAGAGAGGAAGTAAGAGACTTGACATGAGAGTCAAACACGTTTCAGATACAGAGAAGAGATGCATGATGTATGGTAGAGAGGAAGTAAGAGACTTGACATGAGAGTCAAACACATTTCAGATACAGAGAAGAGATGCATGATGTATGGTAGAGAGGAAGTAAGAGACTTGACATGAGAGTCAAACACGTTTCAGATACAGATAAGAGATGCATGATGTATGGTAGAGAGGACGTAAAATTTCTTTCTACATCCACAAAACATGTGTAGTCGTCTGTTTGAACACTAAGTTCCCCCTGGGTATGAGTGTTCGTGTGAAAGGTCTGTCACCTTTTGCCCAACGATTGGCTGGTCACAAATTCAGGATGTCCCCCGCCTGGTGCCTATAGTTACTGGGATAAGCGGTGGCACCTGCCGCGACCTTTGTGAGGATAAGCAGTTCGTAGGGGAAAAAAAGAAAACTCATTTGGTAAAAATGTCATAAACAGTTCTCCATACCAAAGGGAAAAAAGGATCTTTTAATTCCCAAGATTGGACTGGTCTGTATCACATGACTAGGAAAAGAGACTTGACATGAGAGTCAAACACGTTTCAGATACAGAGAAAAGATGCATGATGTATGGTAGAGAGGAAGTAAAATGTATTGTTTTTCACCTGTCGATAAAGTTAGTGCAAGGTTTAAATGGTGTGATAAACGTTTTGCATATTATGGCAACAATATTTTATACAAATGTCTAAAAATAGCCCATCACAAATTTCAGAGTGTTGAAAAGGAAAACCTGCAGCAAACAGTGTCAGTCATAGTCAAGTAGTCGCGCCTAGGAATTGTGTTATACATGAAATAGATGGAAATATGCTAAAGGGAATTTCATACAATGATTAACCAAATTTGATCCATATATAAAGGGCATCAGATTATAAGGCAGACTGGCAGCTTTTGAGAAAATATTTTAGTTGCGCTATATAGTACAAGTAAAATACGGTAAGTATAAGTATAATAATAGGTATTGATTTTTATTTTTTAGCTAATCCTCACAAGGGACGCATGGCCTAGTCCAACCAACCATGGGCAGTAGGTAGAGGATAAAGAATAACACGGGTTCAAATTTTGTACCGAGTATATTCAATACCAGAGATAATGTTATATGTTATATGATCCTTACACTGACAAGTGGATCCTCAATTACAGAAAGTATTGGTGTCTTTCCTTATCCAGTTTAGGCTGTATCTACAGTGGTACAGTTGGTTAAGACTACTTACGAAATTAGTAATTTGTTCCAGAACTTTTTCGTAATTAGAGCAGTATTTTCCATGAAAAATTTCAAATTTATTCCACGGTCCCCAAAAATAATTAACAACTAAATTTGAAAATTATCAAAGTTGGATGAAATATGTAAGAAACAAAAATGAGAGCGAATTTATTAATGTATTAAAATGAATAACAAACATGCAAATACATTTCCTATTCATGCAGGTGCGTAAGTGTAAAGAGGAAGCTAACGTTGGGGAATAGTCAAGGCAAACGAACACGTGCACATTAACACGCATCTAAACAACTTCAAATTATAATTTCTAAACAAATGAGAATTAAATTTAAATCCAAAGATGTAACAGTATCTCCATCAGAGAAACCATGCCAAGGAATTGTCGCTTTAAATATAATGATATTGCAAGGCAATACAGCCGTGACCCACCTAACAGTGGTATGATATTGAAGCAGAAGGTAGTTCTGCTTCAATATCATACCACTGTTAGGTGGGTCACGGCTGTATTGCCTTGCAATATCAGTTATGGATGAATAACAGGGCCCGCATTTGACCCGGTAATTTTAAATAAAGAAAGTTGCTTTAACCACGGGGCGGACCAGGGACTGAGTGGTTAGCACGTCGGCACAGTGGAGGACCTGGTTTTAAAATCCGGGTCGGTCCAATTATGTGGAGTTTGCATGTTCTCCATGTGCCTATGTGGGTTTTCTCCAGGTATTCCGGTTTCCTCCCACATTCCAAAGACATGCATAGTAGGCTGATTGGACACTAAATTGCCCCTAGGTATGAGTGTGAGCGTGAATGGTTGTTTTGTTTCCTTGTCCCCTGCGATCGGCTGGCCACCAATTTAGGTGTGCCCCACCTCTGGCCCCCAGTGTGCTGGGATAGGCCACAGCACCCCCACGACACTAGTGAGAATAAATCGGTTCAGAAAATGAGATGAGCTTTAACCACACTCGTGTTAGAACTCTGTGGCGACGAATGACGGTCAAAAGAGATTTGTTGTTGTTACACAGCCAATGGGAAGCCAGCGGAGTGTCGGGAGATTGTCAAACAGAATGCAACGGTACCGCGACAATTTCTAAATAAAATATCAAATACATGAAATGTATTTACAATTTTGGAGATTTTGGAACTTGGATTTCATATTTGTATATTGCAATAGTAATTTGTATATCAAAGGGTTTCTTAAAAAAATTGTACATAGAAGCATTCGTTAATAGAGGTACCCCTGTACTAATGATGCTCCTTCCAGGCGGTTATGTGGTTCATTGACGTCCTGTCGTCTGTTACAGGTGGTGCCGCCTTGTTTTATTTTACGATTTGTGTCATTCGATGAGACAGGAAAAAATATCAATATCATTATCAATTTTTTATGAAATTGTGTCATACTGCCAGCCACGACTTAGATAGTATATGGTAGGGCTCTCTCAACATCCCTGTGGCAATCTAGCAAATGTATACTTTTTCCTTTCAAAAGTAAACAGAAACCAGTATTGGCCGTCTTTAGGTACGGGAATGGGAAAAAAATACATTACTAATATCCACCACAATTAAGATTATAATACGACCCCGATTGAGTCTTTTTCAAGACTCAAGTTTGAAAGAAGACTTTTTGAACACCAAATTCAACTTTTATACACAAAATAATGACAGCAGATCTGAAACAAGGGATTATAACAATATATTCGAGAGAAAAAGCATGTTATTTTGCCTCATTCAAATCATGCAAAAACTGTCTATCACATCTTAATACGCTGAATATTTAAATATGTAAACTTAAGTGCAATCACTTTTGTAAATGAATGGCTTCTGGTTTTTGAAATGTAAATTAATTGATCTACTGTGATAAAACAACAAAATTGCATTTAATAATAATAATAATAATCGGACATAGGCCCTGTCGTCATTATCAACAACACAAAAAGCCTACTTGTCATCACACCCAGAAACTGCGTGTGACGAAATTGGTGGTGCTTCTCCATAAGCTGCGTTTACTCGGCAAAAGACCTAAATAAGTGATAGTTACGGACTTGTAATTTGGCATTCTGCTGTTATGGATACAGGTCGCTTACCTCTCACTGTCTTTCACTTACCTTCAGTCAGCTAGTAGGAGGCAGAGGCCAAACATCTTTTCATATTACCGCAGAACGGAATGTGTGTTATGTTACCGCAAATTTAGAGTTCTGATGGATGTGGGGAAAAAACTGTCCTTAAGCCTATTTGTCCGTGCTTTGTGGAATTTACTGCATGCTTTACTGCATCAACTCGAGTTCTGCACCTAGGAGGACCTGATATAGACTAATTTCTTATCTTGTACTTGCACAAAAACTCCATAGGCTGTATTGGCATTTGTTTCTTTTCAACCTCCTACTAACAACGCCACGTGCTCTTTTTGTCCCGGAGGATTTATTTAACAAAGACACAGAAAACAGAAATAGGGTCTCCGGTCAGTTCGCAATACATCATTTATTTCAAGAGAAAAAAAAAACTTGTGGTCTGACTCCATTATTTACCGTATTAACTCGCATATAACCCGCTTTTGTCGGACAAAAATGATGACTGAATCGAGGGTACGGCTTATATGCTCATAAAAACACGACATGAACGAAACTGCAAGATGATGACGCCATGACACGATGACGTCATGACGCAATGGCGCCGTGACATCATGACGCAAGACAACGCGGCCAATACGGTCATTTATTTCAAAATAGAGATAAACAGATAAACGCAAAAAAATATATTTTCATGTCTATCAATGAAATTCAAGAAAAAAATGAACGTATCTTGCATAAAACGTGAAAAAACACATTCCGTCACTGCTCGCTCGGGGCACGGCAATCTTACCTAGGTCGGGGTGCGGCCATCATACCTCGGACGCTGCCGTCTAAACCTAGTTCAACGTGTTCTCACTGACAAGACGCGAGTAGCCTTGATTTTGAAATAAAACAAAATTCCATTTTATTTTTGTTTTGTTTTATTTCTTGTTCGAAAGTGACAACTACAGTGGTACCTCGAGATACAGGCATAATGCGTTCCCAAACTGAGCTTGTATGTCGATTTACTCGTATCTCAAATGAACGTTTCCCATAGAAATGAACTAAAAACAAATTAATTCGTTCCAACCTTCTGAAAAAATCACAAAAAAAACAGGATATTGGATTAGAAAAACATTTTTATTTGTTCTAATTCACCATCTATTAACAGAGTAACAAATAACTAGTGGTTATGATGTTTAATAGAACTAAAATTAGACGGATTTCGAGGAGGGGAGAGAGAGAGGGGGAGAGAGAGAGACTTTTTTCACGGCAACACGCTTGTAACATAACATAAACAAATTTAGATGAACTTGGATTACGATACAGACACTGAAAAATAAATGTGATCTAACCTTACACTAAACTTAATTCTAATTTTGTTTTACATTTTTATACCTTTCTTCTCCCAGGTTGGCTCTTTTTGCCCCGCCTCCACCCTGACATTAAGCTGCAGCTAAAAGGAACCTATCGAGGGTTGTTTGCTTTTGTCTTCCCTTCAAAACATTCCAAAAATGATGCACACAAATGTCCTCACAATAGGATAACGCACGATCACTTGCCAATGAGAAGTAGTATATACCCCTCTCGTATTATCGAGCAAGCTCCTCCGTCATTCTGCACTGACTAAGGGGGGAAAAAAACACAAAAAAATGCAACGCTCCACCCAGTGGTCGTAGAGACATTACACAAGGGAGTTGTGACAGGAAAGACAGGAAAGACAAAATTTGTCTCGTATCTCAAGATAAATATTTGCACAATTTTACTCATATCTCAAATTGCTTGTATGTCGGGGCACTCGTATGTCGAGATATTACTGTATTGCAGTAATATGAACCATTGAAAGAATTGAGATATTTTGACCTTACAAGCAATATGGCTGCCACAGCATCTTTAACTTCTGGTAAGAAGATTGTAATTTCTGTCATTAGGAAGCATCAGGTTCTCATCAAGATAGACTTACAGTAATACCTTGACATACGAGTGCCCCGAAAAACGAGCATTTTGAGATACGAGGAAAATTTCGAGCAAATATTTACATTGAGATACGAGACAAATTTTGATATACGCGCATACAGAGAGGCTGCTTACGAGAACATCATGTCGCCGCAACTCCCTCGTTTAAATGTCTCTACGAGCACTGGGTGAAACGTTGCATTTTTTCAGTGTTTTTTTTTTCTCGTTAGATCGGTATACGTATGGCGGAGCTTGCTCGCTAATACGAGAGGAGTATACTACTTCCCGTTGGCAAGTAGTCGTGCGTTATCCTATTGTGAAGGACATTTGTGCGCATCATTTTTGGAATATTTCGAAGGGAAGACAAAAGCAAACAAGCCTTGATAGGTTCCATTTAAAAACTGCACCTGAAAGTCAGGTTGGAGGTGGGGCAAATAGAGCCGAGAAGAAAGGTCTAAAAAATTAAAACAAAATTAGAATTAAGTTTAGTGTAAGGTTAGAGTAAACCTTTTTTTGAGTGTCTGTATCTCTCTCTCTCTTTCTGTCCCTCTCTCTCCCCTCCACGAAATCTGTTTAATTTTAGTACTATTAAACATCATAACCACTAGTTATTTTTTACTCTGTCAATAGATGGCGAATTAGAACAAATAAAAATGTTTTTCCATTTTTCAACCTGTTTTTGGTGGGGGGGGTTTCAGAGGGTTGAAAGGAATTAATTAGTTTTTAGTTCATTTCTATGGGAAACATTGATTTGAGATATGAATAAATCGACATACGAGCTCAGTCCCGGAATGCATTAAGCTCGTATTAAGCTCTTTTTTCAAACTGAATAATTTGATATTTTGCAACTTCCTTATGATATTGACCCTATAATGTGCTTTTGATTCATACAGTATCTCAGAAATACCACTTGGGATGATTTTTCTTAAGATTTTCCCTTCAAAGTAACACATTTGTACTCCCTATTAAAACCATGAATATGGAGGTAAAAATTGTGAATCAGGGGGCGGCTCGTACGTGAAATGGTAAAACAATATTTTTAAGGCAATTTTAAGGGTGCGGCATATATGCACGGGCAGTTTATATGTGAGTAAATACGGCAGTAGCGGGCCGTCAGGGCCTTCAAGGCCTTCTCTGCTGGCCTAAGAAATATCTGAATCATATATTAAATTTTGTCCATCAATACTTATTAATATATTTCAAATTGTCTGTTAGCTTCCTTTCATTGATTTTCCCCCTGGTTGCACTGCTTCCATGTGTGTTTTCATTTTGAAGCATTTACCAATCACATTTCAGCCATTATTTGTTGCCAGGGTCAGAAATCTGCCTCAAAGCCTTCACAATCAGTTTTGCGGGCTCTGCTGCATTAAACAAGTGTCGATAAGACTGTTGCTTTAACCAATCAGATTTTGAGTTGGCAACACCACAATGTAATGTCGCAGGCATAGGGATATGCCATTTCCTTGTCGCAGGCGTAGGGATACGTCATCGCTTTCACCAACTATGATAAGCTACCAAACTGTATCTGGAGCTAGCTGCACAAGGAAATATATTGTTGTGTTGATTTAAAGCCATTTTCAAGACGGACTATGCCAGAAATACGACAGGACAGGCTCGACTTTCAGCATTAGCTTCGATGGCGATAAAAAAGAAGGAAGAAAGAAAGGAGGATGGATATTGTGTACAGTTAAAAGGATTTTTGGTGAGTAAAATATGGCTATATTCCTAAATAATATTTCAATTGTGGGCCCGGTTCTGATATCTGAAAAGCTCCAGTGTTTGTATTTAAGCTCCAGTCTTTGTATTTAATCACTAAATGCTGCTAGGAAGTGGATTTTACCCCATTTAGTGCAATTTTTGCCGTTTCGCAATTGACGTCCATCGCTGTTTTTTCCCGGGGAAATCACCTCCCTGGCCCGGTTGTAATGTCTGAAAAGCTCCAGTATTTGTATTCAATCAATAAATGCTGCTAGGAAGTGGATTTTACCCCATTTTAGTACAATTTTTGCCGTTTCGCGTATGGACGTATATGGACGTATCGACGTTCATTGCTGTCGTTTTTCCGGGGAAATGATACTCCGGGCCTGGTTCTCCAGTAGCTCCAGTATTTGTATTTAATCAATAAATGCTGTTTTCGGCTGGATTTTACCCAATTTTCGGGCAATGTTTGCCAGTACGCCATTGACGTTCATCGCTGTCTTTTCCCGGGAAAATCACCCCCCTGGCCTGGTTGTAATGTCTGAAAAGCTCCAGTATTTGTATTCAATCAATAAATGCTGCTAGGAAGTGGATTTTACCCCATTTTAGTACAATTTTTGCCGTTTCGCGTATGGACGTATATGGACGTATCGACGTTCATTGCTGTCGTTTTTCCGGGGAAATGATACTCCGGGCCTGGTTCTCCAGTAGCTCCAGTATTTGTATTTAATCAATAAATGCTGTTTTCGGCTGGATTTTACCCAATTTTCGGGCAATGTTTGCCAGTACGCCATTGACGTTCATCGCTGTCTTTTCCCGGGAAAATCACCCCCCTGGCCTGGTTGTAATGTCTGAAAAGCTCCAGTATTTGTATTTAATCATTAAATGCTGCTAGGAAGTGGATTTTACCCCATTTTTGTGCATTGATTTATTGATTATTTTTTATGTGTCGCAGCTGTAGCTGCAGTCGAGGTTTTATAGCCATAAAATAGTTTTTGAGGGTTGGATTTATTCGTTGAAGGCGCTACGAGAAAATGCACGGACCGCCACTGAAATACGGTAAATCTCATTTTAATCTAATCTTAATATAATGCAACATGAATGAAACTGTCTGCATCAACAGACATGACCTTAAACTCGAAAACAGACTGCTCCAAAGACGGGCTAAACATTGTTTTTATTATTTAATGTAAAAAATCCTCCTTTCCAACTCCAGATAAAAAAGTCTAATTTTAACTTTAAGCGTGAATTTTGAATACACAATGTTTTTCGCTGTATCAATACACAAACTCACTATTCTATTTCTATGGTGAGTTTTTTTTAATACCCACCATTTCATGATTATGTAAAAGAAAATTGACTAAATACTTTTTTCATTGCACACTTTGCTTTATCATAGGCTTCGCCGCCAGCAGCTGAGTCCTGGTCTGTTTGGGAAGATGCGATCAGCTCGGTTCAGTCCTGATAACCCACTTGGCTCAACTAGTGATATGGATGAGGATGATGAAAAACTGCATCTCCAGATCCATGGATGACACTAATACATATTGTTTGTGTTAACAGGAATGCAAAGCTTCAAAAATGCCACTTAACTGAATAAGATTGCTATGGAAAGAAAAGAGACACAACTAATCGAGAATAAAATTATTACCATGACATGTCTTGAATACTGGATACATTATACAGGCGTGGCCAACTCCGGTCCTCGAGAGCCGCTATCCGGTCTGTTTCCATACCTCCCTCCTCTACCACACCTGAATCAAATAATCAACTCATCAGCGAGATATAACATGGAAGAGCTGTCGGCACTTACCAGGCCAGAAACGGAGTCGAGGGGTTCTACTCTGCTACTGTTGATTCTTCAGCTCAAGACTACTCAGGAACTGTGCGGATAAGCTTGGAAGAGTGACTCTGCATATTCTCTACCTCGGTCACAGTCTGCAGAAGTTCCCCATCTTGTGGAAGACTTCCTGTGTGTGGTTCCAGCTTTATCCAACTCTACAACGTATTTTTCTTGAGTCTGTATCCGTTTTTGCTACCGCAACCAAGATGGCACCGCTCAATTGGCAGCCGGTGGTGGTAGCTCCGTCCGCTCTTGCTCGTTTTGTGTTTTTGCTGCTTTTCGGTCTTAATGATTTGATTTGGTGATTCTTAATGATACCATATACTTTGATTTGCTTTGCACTTTATGCTTTTGCTTTGTTGTTCAGCGACCTTTGCGACTACTGTCTAACGCAGGGGTGTCAAACATACGGCCCGCGGGCCGGAACCGGCCCCCAAGGAGGTTCGATCAGGCCCGGAGGATAATTTGAAAGTGGAAAAAATGCATAAAAGACATGGAATTAATATTTTTAATTCGCTGCAATTCATGGATTATCCGCTAAGGGCGCACTCTTTCCATCAGAGTAGAAGACAAGCCGCATCACTGAGACAGACACTTTCTTCATTACACATTTAAAATCACTCCTTAGTTTGTAAGGTGCACGCAGGGATTACATTTAGATTTTATATGCGTATATGTGCCTTTTGCTTTGTTGTTCTGCGGCCTTTGTGACTGTATTGTCTAACTTGTAACTATGCCTTTCCTGTATCTGTATTCTCACCCTCTTGCTACTGTCACAATGAAATTTCCCGAATACGGGATGAATAAAGTTATCCAATCCAGTCCAAGCTGTCCAGAAGCTTGATACCGATACCGATTATTTGATTCAGTTGTGTTGGTGGAGGGAAATATGGAAAACAAGCCGGATAGCAGCTCTCGAGGACCGGAGTTGGCCACCCTGGTTATATAGCATAAAACTTAACACCAAACAGACGTAAGTAGCTTGCTGTGGCAACAACCCATGATGAGGGAGGTGCTAAAAGTCACAAAAATGTATCTAAATCAGTACATTAGGGGAACTAAAAGCTAATTGGTCCTGTTTAAAATGGATCGAGCCCCATTATTATTATTAAGACAAATGTTATTCAATGTATGGAACAATGAATCAGCGCACTCTTGCCAGCTTCAGAGGAAGAACCCGAACTCTAATGCAAGCTCACGTCTTTTTATGGACCCCCGAACATCTGGACTCCAATATCCTCGTTTTGGCGCAAACCACTTACTTTTAAAATTGATTTGTAAAAACCAAACTAGCGTAAGTCCCCATTTCCCAATGAGAAGAGGAAATGCTCCATTCGCCCGAGAAAAAAATGTGCATACCATTGAGAAGTACGTAAGTCGGAAAACAAATACGTAAAGGAATACAACGGATTGAGGCTGAGAGTCGGCCTATCTCCGAGAAAGGCTCTGCCTTTCCGGGCGATTCACGAGGTGGCGATCCACGAGGTAGGCTGAGTGACGTCAGTCTTCGAGAGGATCAGCCTACCTCGCTCAAGACATCATATCGACCACGAGCAAAACAATACCCCCTTAAACCAGATGCTGTAGATGGCATCAGACCAGTAATTAAAGAAATGCTCGAAGCAGGCATTCTAATTGAAAGTCCATCAAGCGAATGTAACACACCTATCTTTCCCGTGAAGAAAACAGAGACGGGAACGTGGAGATTGGTCAAGGACCTAAGACAGGTCAATGCAGCAGTGAAATCCAGAGCACCCTGTGTACCAGACCCACACACACTGTTGAACGAGTTAAAACCACATCAGAAATTCTTTACAGTAATTGATCTAAGCAATGCATTTTTCTCTGTTCCATTACACAAAACAGCCCAAGACTGGTTTGGTTTCACGTTCAAAGGAACCAAATACACGTACACAAGGCTTCCACAGGGGTTCTGTGACAGCCCCATAATATTCTCACAAGAGATCTCAGCATGTATAAATCAGCATGAACATAAAGACACCACACAGATCCTAGTATATGTAGACGACATACTGATAGCCAGTCCCACAAAAGAGGAAAACAAAGAAGAAGCAATCAGATTATTCAAACATCTGGAGCAAACTGGGAACAAGGCGTCACCGAAGAAACTCCATTACTGTCAGGAGTCAGTCACCTTCCTGGGACATCGAGTCTCACAGAAAGGAAGGGAACTAACGGATGGAAGACGAGAAGCCATCCAGCAATGTCCGAAACCACAGACGAAAAAACAAATGATGGCCTTCTTAGGCCTAACTAACTACTGCAGGAGTTGCATTCCAAACTATGCAGAACTAACTCAACCACTGCTAGACATGATCTGTGCTACTGCGATGACAATGAGAGACCCAGTAACATGGACTGAAGAAGGAAACCAAACATTCATGGAAGTGAAGCAACAAATCTTGGAATCAGGAGTCCTAGCGCTTCCTGACTATGAAAAACCATTCACCCAAACAGTAACTTGCAAAGGGATGTTCATGACATCAGTGTTACTACAACCACATGGAACAAAGATGAAACCAGTAGCGTTCTACTCAAAACGACTGGACCCAGTTGCAGCTGCTCTAGCCCCGTGTGTACGAGCATTGTGTGCAGCAGCATTAGCCGTCCAGATGACAGCTGAACTTGTACTGTTCCATCCACTCACACTCCAAGTCCCCCATGAAGTGGATCTACTGATAACACAAACAAAAATGTCATTCCTGTCACCAGCAAAACACCTGGCCATAACAGCCACATTGTTATCGCAACCCCATCTCACCATTAATCGATGCAATACCTTGAACCCAGCAACGGTAACTGAAGAAGACGGAGATCCACACCAACATGATGAAAGAACCAGTGAAAGCTGCAAACCAAGACCTGATCTCAAAGATACTCCTATTCCAGACAGCACTTATGTATACGTTGATGAATCAGCATCCAAATCAACAAGGAAAAATCAAGTAGGATTCGCAGTCGTCACGGATGTTAGAATAATGATTAAAACCTTTTAAATCATTATTAGTAATATTTAATTAAAAAAGGAAAACATCTTTCAACATAACTGGTTACACTTGCAAGGAGGTACCTTGTGACGTCGTCTTAGTCCACAAGGCATTCTAACTTCTAGTAGCTGAATCATTGTATTTAATCGCGACACTCGAAAAACATGTTTATGTAATCAGTACAATAACACCCTAGATGGTTAGAAAAACAACTGTGTGAGAATTGCCGAAGTAAGCATAAAAGTTGAACAAGGCACCCAAACAACGGTGTGAGGAATTGCATAATATTTTCATTATAAGATAAACAAAGCAGTCTAAGGTAAACCAAGCAGGATTATAATGTAAACAAAGCAGTATTATAATGTAAACAAAGCATTCTAAAGTAAACCAAGCAGGATTATAATGTAAACAAAGCAGTATTATAATGTAAACAAAGCATCCGTATTTTCATCTGCTGCTGGAGTCCCGTCAAAACAGTCCCGTTGTGTTCTGCCGAAAAGCGTCCGAAACAATGTGTCCTCGAGCTGTGGGGCCTTGAGGAGACGATGTGGAGGAAAAATGTCCATGTTCCCATGAATTGGTTTATAGCCTTACTACTTATTAAAAAATGCTTACAACACATATAGAAAATTCCATAATAAATCTAATATTTCCCTCCTTTTATTATATGTTTGTTATTCATTTTATGGCAAATCCAAAATGAGAGGGATATCTCCGTTGGCTGTTTTAATTTTACCCGCTTAGGCTCTACTCGTTCGGCAGGTCTGAAAAGCAGAAAACAAGATCATTTTCGCCCAATTCATCCTCGGAATTACCATGCTCCTGAAATTCACTGATGTCCTCAGTACGTTTCATCAGTAGAGGATATAATTCATGCAATTTAGAATTTGTAGGGGCAATCGCAGTGGTTATAAGTCGGCTTATCAAAGATCTTAAGCAGGGAATAATACAACACCCACATAATGTCAAAATCGTAGCAAAAAGGGCTACGGAAAATGCAACAGATTGGGCCAAATCTTTATATTTTCCAAAGGAAATACGCCACCAGCTCTCCCAGACGGATTCTCCGACTCCAGAATGCTTCTTCATATTGCGGTTGAGGGTCTGCAGGCCATCAATGGCGCTGGTGAGGGACCCCCCGGGTGACGTGTTGTTCGGTATGTAAGTGCAACACTCATCTCCGAACATTGCACACACGCCCCCTTGCTCCGCGAGCAGCATATCAACTGCTATGCGATCCTGGAACGCCATTAGGCTAGTGGCTGCCAGTTGTTCCTTTATTGCCACAAATCCCTGTTCAGTATAATTTCCAAGTTTTTGGACATTGTAATGCAGGTAATTTATCCGATCAACATTTTTGTTTGGAGTAATTAAAAGAAAAATAGACTCCCAACCTGCTGCGATCTGATTAGCCAGCTTATACTCATCTGGTACGCCCCGGGGGATGCCAATCACATCAATGTATGTCGGATCACCCTCTCTCCATGCCGATCGACGCCGTCGCGAGGGGCCCGCCATCAAACCGGATTTCTGTGCAGCCAATTGTATCTCCTCTACTGTAGATGGAAAAACAGACACTGGTAATAGCAGTGAGACCAAGGCACAAAGTCCTGCTGCATTTTGGCAGGAGTCGTATAATTTGTTTTGACCACACCACCACCATAGGTCAGAACGTGGTATCAGGGGTGCAGTCTGTTTTAGGATGTGGGCACACCACGTCACATTTATCGCTCCCAGTGCCGGACCGTGCCCTGTGAGGACTAAGCAGGTAAAATGATTAAATGCGACGTGTGTTGAAAAGTTAGGCTTGTCCTTTGCTGCTCTTGTAACTGGGTAGACATTATTCCATTTCATACATTTTGGGCTTACATCTTCTTTTGTCATTATCTCCTTTACACAATCAGGGGTAATTTGCGCGGGTACTACTCTTAAGAGAGGTCGGGGCCCCATACATGTTATGCAGGTTTGATTTATAGTAGTAGCTGCATTTTCCATTAACAATAACCAATTATTTCCCATTTGGGAAATCCCTGTTGCGGCAACGAATTCATCGTCTCTGGTCATCTCAGATTTTAATTTTACTATGGCGGATCCGGTTGTTTCCATCTCTGACGATTTTCTTACCGCCTCCATCGACCTGGTCATTGTTGTTGAGACACAAATGTAGAATTTGTAAAAAGGGTCTTCTCCACCCGCCCATGGACTTAGGAAAAACGTCAGACAAGGATTTTTTCCACAAGTTAATTTGTCAGTCTGAATACTGATTTGTATTCCCCCCATCGTCTGGGTTAATTTTATCATAGGCCTGATGGTTCTTGCGCGTATGTCATCCAAGCCTGCCAATCTTTACCAGTTTCCGCAACAAGGCTTCCCCAATTTCTGTTTTGGACCGTTACGTACCACACATATCCTCTACCATAGGCTGATCCCTTGTATGGCAGCAGGGATGTTGCCGAGTCTAAAAATATTTTTTCCAAGAAAGGAAAATTTCTGTAGTTGTATTGTATGTTTGTGTGCTTAATCGTTTGGGGGTGTCATCTCGAATGCATGTTCGGAAATTCGGTGTAGTGGGTAATGTTATGCGTGTGTTTGTTATTTCCCATGTCAATGTTGCCCGCTTGACCCTTTCGTAAGAAGGTGTATTCTCAATTGAACCGCCTCCGCCTTTCTCTCCAACCGGAGAAAGCAGCCCTATTATGGAGAGGAATAGAGTCACAATCATTAATGCCATTGCCCCAAGGGCAATAATTGTTTTTACCATGACTTTTTATCTTTGTTTATGGGGTTCTCCTCTTGGAACGTTTCAATTGAGATAACCTTCTTACTGTGCGAAAGGTGGATCCAGGTTCCCCTCTCAGCTATCTTGATGGCTGTTGGTGTGGTCAGCAACACTTGGTATGGCCCCTCCCACTTTGCGTCACTCCAATGTTTCTTTTTTATACTGCGTATCAGCACCCAGTCTCCAGGATCCACCTTCGCTCCGTCCGTTTCCTGTTGAGAAGAACCATCTCCCTCTGGTAACTTAAGTTCGGTGCGTTTTTCTAGAGATTTTCTCATGTAGTCAGCTAAATTTGCCTCGTCATCCAATTCCCATTGTGTAGTGAATAATGGCAATTTGTATGGTCTACCAAACAGGACTTCATATGGGGTTAACCCACTTGAACTCGTGATGTTAATATATAATTTTACCAAATCAATACATTTTGTCCATGGTCTCTTTGTTTCTTCCATACATTTTCTTAGTCTATTTTTTATAGTTCCATTCATCCTTTCGACAAGGCCCGCCGATTGTGGGTGGTAGGCGCAATGATTTCGCAACGAGATATGGAACCTACTGCCAATTCCATCAATTATTTTGTTAACAAAATGGGTGCCATTATCACTACAAATGGTTTCTGGGATTCCATATCGTGGAATGATATCTTTACATAATGCTTTGGCTACCGTTAACGCATCTATATGTTTTGTTGGGAAAATTTCAACCCATTTTGAAAAGGCATCGATAATCACTAAGCAGTATCTTTTCCCCTCACTTTTACTTAATTCAATAAAATCCATATGTATCCTTTGAAATGGATATGTAGCTTTTGGAAATTGCCCACGTCTTGGCCGTATCCCCCCTTGGGGGTTATGCCGAGCACAAGTCAAACATGCTCTGCAAAAAAATTTTGCATATACACTAAATCCATACGTTTTGTAGTGCCGTTGCACCAAAGCAACCATTCCCGCCGTGGAGACATGCGTTTTGCCATGACTCAAAATGGCCGCCCATCTAAACAATTTTTTTGGTAAGATTGGTTGGCCTTCAATGCTCGCATAAACCCCATTTTGCAATTTCGCCCCTTTATCAATCCATAATTTGAATTCGGATTGTGGGCTTTGTAACTGCATCTTTGCCAAAATATCATCTGATAAGATGTTTTTGTCATATACCGAGTCTATCATCCCAATAAAGGGTTTCCTTGCAGCCTCCTTTGCCGCCACATCAGAAAAGGCATTCCACAAGGAAACCTGATCATTTTTTGAAGTGTGTGCTGCACATTTACAAACAGCAATATGTTTTGGGAGCTGAACCGCAGCTATCAGTCGTTGCAACAATTTAGCATGTGTCACCGCTTTGCCCGTAGAAGATATCATACCCCTATTTGCCCAATAACTAGCGAAAACGTGGCATGATGAAAATGCATATTGACTATCTGTATAAATTGTAACATCCTTGTCGCTCATCAGGATGCATGCTTCCGTCAATGCAATTAACTCTGCCGCTTGCGCAGAGTAATTGGACGGCAATGGTTCCGCTTTTAAGACTTTAGTCGCGGTTACAACCGCATACCCCGTCCGAGTTTTTCCCCATTTCATCCTTATTAGCGGAACCATCAACAAAAAGGACTTCACCGCTGTCCAGTGGTTGATCTTTTAAATCCTTCCTACACTTCGTAGCCTCTTCGGCTATCGCTTGACAATCATGTTGCTCTCCCTCCCCAGGAAGTGGCAACAAAGTAGCTGGATTAATTTTAATACACCTCTCGAGTGTGAGATGTGGTTGCGAAAGCAGAATGGCTATGCAAGACAAATGTCTCGCCAGAGACAAAAATTTCATGTTTGTTTGTAGCAATAACGCCGCCACTGCATGCGGAACTCTAAGGGTTAAAGAATGAAAAAGCACTATTGTAGCGCTGCTCTCCACCGCCATAGAAGCTGCCACCACCGCCCGCACACAGTGAGGAAGCGCGCAGGCCACCTTATCTTATCTGGACGAAAAGTATGCAACAGGCCTCATTTTCCCCCCGAATTCCTGAGTCACCACAGACGTCATGAACTCCCCTTTACAGTCCACCCTTTGCACAAAAGGCTTGTTATAATTAGGTAACGCTAAAGTACCACTAGTTACTAGCATCTGCTTTAAC
Source organism: Stigmatopora argus (assembly GCF_051989625.1). Taxonomy (NCBI): domain Eukaryota; kingdom Metazoa; phylum Chordata; class Actinopteri; order Syngnathiformes; family Syngnathidae; genus Stigmatopora; species Stigmatopora argus. Next base: position 24,092,193 of record NC_135388.1, on the reverse strand, counting down.
GTACAAAATGCCGTCTCAGCCTCTGCTGTCCAATTTAGAGCCGAGGACATTTTTAAAACATCATTCATCATTTTAGCAAGGGGAGATACAATCTCTGCGTAATTTGGAATCCATGTCCTACAGTAATTAGTGAGACCTAAAAATGACATTATTTGTTTTTTAGTCAGTGGTTTAGATGCGTCTAAGACCACCTTCTTTCTGTCATCTAAAATTTTCTTTCCACCTTTAACCAGATTATATCCTAAATATTTTACCTGTTCTTTACAAAGCTGCAATTTGTTTCTGCTTATTTTGTGGCCTTCTGCCGCCAGGTGTCCTATCAAGGCTACAGTGTCTACTCTACAGGCTTCTAAACTAGATGAAGCTATTAGTACATCATCCACATACACAATAATTTGGCTTCCCCCCTGCGGTTGGAACCTAGCTACACTGCTACTCATAACCTGTGAATATATCGTGGGGCTTTCACAGTATCCCTGTGGCAGTCTCGTAAAAGTATATTTTTTCCTTCCAAACATGAAGGCAAACCAAAATTGACTATCCCGATCTAATGGGATGGAGAAAAAAGCGTTGCTTATGTTGATTACTGTAAAAAATGCCGCATCCGGATCCAAATTATTCAAAAGCGTGTGCGGGTCTGGCACACAAGGTGCGCGCTGAATTACCGCAGAGTTTACCGCTTGTAAATCCTGAACCATTCTCCATCCCCCAGAAGGGGCCGCCTTTTTCACTGGAAAAATTGGAGAGTTGCACGGTGAATCCTCACAATCAATAATAACCCCCGCTTTTAACAAATCTTCAATTACAGGTTTTATTCCTTCCAAAGCATCAGGTTTTAACGGATATTGTCGGACACAGGGCCTGAGTTCAGATTTTGGTCTAATTATTACCGGTATCACCCCCTTTACTAGTCCTACATCAGAAGGTCCTTTGGACCATATCTCGGGAGGGACTGTTGCTAACAGCTCCTCTTCCTCTTCTGATAATAGGTATGTCCCCGTTGTTGATCGTGCTAGTCATTGAAGGTAAATCCCCACCCGTACGCCCATAGTTTGAAACACCGCTTTTCTGTATGTCTCCGTAATTTCGCTATACTCAAGCCCTGTGTCCAATATACAGACGCTCCCCTACTTACGAACATTCAACTTACGAACAACGGTACATACGAACATGTCTGCAAATTGCGTTTAAGTCCAAAAATGTTCGCAAGTCCAATTTTGTATTTCGCCTTTTTCGGAGTAGTACTTCTTTCCGCCGCTAATACCGACGCCTGGCGCTGTGAGAGCTCAGCTCACCCAGCATCTACCTTCTTCTTCGTTGCAATGCGGAAGTGCGTGAATGTATCTCCAGTGTGCAAAGAACCTTTTTCATTTGTATCATTAAATATCTCATGCATCCATTATTGAATATGGTTGGTAAAAAGCTAAAGGCTTCTATTGAGGGAGTTGCAAGGAAGAGGCAAGCCATTTCATTTGAAACGAGTGGCAATAATAACGAAGCTTGATGCGCGTGAGTGTGGTGAGCGTTTCACGGGCATTGAATCGTTCGACCGTCAGTACCATTTATAAACAGAAAGATCGAGCAGCAGGACCCAAATATTGAACGTTGCACAAAGTTTGCAAATCAATTGAATGATGCCATACAGTGCTACCGCATCATTTATGATGAAAAAAAGAAGAAAACTGCAATTGTCATTAGGTCGCTTCTTTTGGCCAGTTTCTAATACATAAATCTCTCTCTCTCTCTCTACAGTACTGTACATATTCTCTCCATTTTATTAAATGTTTTTTTTCAGTACAAACCAATGCGTGTTACTTATACAAGCCTTAAACATACAAATGCACTTATATAAACCTTCAATATACTTATATCGGCCTTAAACATGAATTATAATACAAAATATAGCACTGAATCAACTTACAAACAAATTCAACTTATGAACAATCGCTCGGAACCAATTGCGTTCGTAAGTAGGGGAGCGTCTGTACTCCAATCGGTTGCCCCGCGGGCCGTTTGTATAAAGTCACGCAGCACCTCTTTTCTCTGATTGTACGGTTTGCATAAGACAATGTGTGGAGTTGCCCATTCAAGAAAAAGGTTTCTATATCCCAAAGACAACTCAACCCCCCCCACAACTGTTGAAATACCATCCGTGTACAGGTAATCCAATCTAATTTCAGACGGCATGACCTGTGCTAATCTGTTCTCATAGATTTCATCAGGCCCTTCAGACCTCTTGTACCACATCAGCACATGGAGGGAGTCTATATTTTCAACACTCTCCCGCGTCTCAATCAAATCTGCAGCTGTAGATATCAGGGTGCTCCCCAACCCCGTCGGCGCGTTATCTGACACCTCTAGCGTATAGTAAAAAAACGCAGGTTGGCCCCCCTGTAACACATTCAATTGGCCATTTTGGATTTCTTTTCGCCTTTTAACCACCATATTACCTCTTCAGCATGGACCGCCTGATTTACGTATTGTTCAAGCGTGCCCGTAGGCCTATCTACCCAGTGTTTTTCAATCCATTCCCTAAGCGTATAATTTGAATGAGCATGCAACTAAGACGACGTCACAAGGTACCTCCTTGCAAGTGTAACCAGTTATGTTGAAAGATGTTTTCCTTTTTTAATTAAATATTACTAATAATGATTTAAAAGGTTTTACCGTAATTACTCGAATATAACACGCAGATTTTTGCTATATAATTAATTCCAATAGTTGGGGGTGCGTGTTATAATCAATAACTAATTTTTTTTTTTTTTTTTTTTTTGTGTCTTGTTACATGGCCCTTAGCCTGGTGCTTTTTCTTGCCAAATAAATTGAATTGAAATTGAATTGAATAAAATAAATTACAAATTTTCGATCGAAAAAAGCATTGTCAAACTCACTTTGACGCACGGATTTTACGTCATCTCGTAGAGCCGACGCACGGATTTTACGTCATCTCGTGAAGCCGACGCACGGATTTTACGTCATCTCGTAAAGCCGAGACCACCACTGCCCCCCTCTAGCCTCGTACCCGTCTCAGTTCACCCTCTCTCAGTTCAGTGTTATAATCAATAACTAAAATAAATTACAAATTTTCGATCGAAAAAAGCATTGTCAAACTCACTTTGACGCACGGATTTTACGTCATCTCGTAAAGCCAATCGGATGATGTGTTGTGGGAGGAAGAGGAAGTGGATGAAGGAAGCGTCGATGTTGATAGGATTCTCAACGAAGAGATGTATGAGAGGACAGACAAAGAGAGAGAGGAACTCTTCATTTGAAGGATTCTAATGAATAAATTTGTTTGAACAAAACAATCGTGAAACGAAGAAAAAAAGGTAAGATTTCTGATTTTCGTCAGCGGGAAATTTTAGGTGCGCACTATATTCGAGTACTGCGTTTTTCCAGATTTTTTTGGCCCAAAATTACCTGCGTGTTATTTTCGAGTGCGCGTTATATTCGAGTAATTACGGTAATCATTATTCTAACATTTTGGTTCTTCGAGTAGCCGGGGTCAACACACCGATAAGGAATCCAGGCGCTGCAGTTCAATATCTGGAGTGTCCGTGCACGGCAAAAGAAATCCGGCTCGAAGGACCAAAATGTTAGAATAATGATTAAAACCTTTTAAATCATTATTAGTAATATTTAATTAAAAAAGGAAAACATCTTTCAACATAACTGGTTACACTTGCAAGGAGGTACCTTGTGACGTCGTCTTAGTCCACAAGGCATTCTAACTTCTAGTAGCTGAATCATTGTATTTAATCGCGACACTCGAAAAACATGTTTATGTAATCAGTACAATAACACCCTAGATGGTTAGAAAAACAACTGTGTGAGAATTGCCGTAGTAAGCATGAAAGTTGAACAAGGCACCCAAACAACGGTGTGAGGATTTGCATAATATTTTCATTATAAGGTAAACAAAGCAGTCTAAGGTAAACCAAGCAGGATTATAATGTAAACAAAGCAGTATTATAATGTAAACAAAGCATTCTAAAGTAAACCAAGCAGGATTATAATGTAAACAAAGCAGTATTATAATGTAAACAAAGCATCCGTATTTTCATCTGCTGCTGGAGTCCCGTCAAAACAGTCCCGTTGTGTTCTGCCGAAAAGCGTCCGAAACAATGTGTCCTCGAGCTGTGGGGCCTTGAGGAGACGATGTGGAGGAAAAAGTCCATGTTCCCATGAATTGGTTTATAGCAGGGGTCCCCAAACTTTTTCCTGTGAGGGCCACATAACTTTTCCCTTCTCTGATGGGGGGCCGGTGTCAGTTTGTAACAGAAAAAGTGTGACGATCGTAGGGGAGCTTAATTTTTTTTTATTGTTTTCCAGAAAGCCACACATAACCAAATAACCCTTTCCAGGTTCTTTACAGAAAAAAGTCAGAAAACAAATAATAACACTATTAATGAAATAAATAATAACTAAATAACCCTCTCTGAGTTCTTCACATAAAAAACAGGAAATAAATAACACTATTTATGAAATAAATAAGAACTAAATAACTCTCTCTGGGTTCTTCATAGAAAAAAAAGCCATGGAACATTAACTTTCTGTTGTGCCATGCACAATCTTAACAGATAAAAGTTCAGCTCAGTTGTCAGAGCAGAATCTCTCTGACACATATGAGCAGTCTCCTAAAGTTCTTGTGTTTCTTCCTTATAATCCTTTTGTTCCAATAGGCTTGTAGACACCGCTGTTTGCAGCTCTCTCATCAACTTCCCTGTGAAAACCACAAAGGAAGCAGGTTGAGAAACTGAACTAAGTGAAACCGCACCTACACAGCACAATACATTTCACTACCAGTATGGTTGTAAAGATGGATTTTATCCCAGTAGATTTTATTATGATTATATTTGTTTATGCTCAGAATGACTCATTCAAATCAGAAAAGTGAGCTTACCTATGTCTGTTCATCAGTGTGAACTGTGGGCCTGCATCTGGCTGGTGAGAAGTTGAATATCAGGTTCCATTCTAGTTACAGCCAGTCTCAAGCACTGATGCAAATGTTCATCTGTCAATCTTGATCTCATCGGAGTTTTCAGCAGTTTCATGCGAGAAAAGGTTTTCTCGCAGATATACGTGCTGCCAAAAACTGAGGACATTTTCATTGCGTGTTTTTTGATGTTTGGATATGTGTCGTTTGGGAGGGAGGCATAGAAGTCAATGAGACTGTTGAGCTTGAATGCGTCTTTCAGAACATCACAGTTCTGTAACTCAGCCAACTCAAACTGATATGAAGGCTGGGCTTCATCAATGTCGGCAACAAAGGGGTTCTGAAAAAGACGGATTTCTTTTGCATGAACATGTAGTTCAGTGAATCGCACACCGAACTCCGCCTTCAGCATTTCCAGTGCTTCCACGCACTTTTCAGCTGGGAACGGGACCGCTGGGTTCTCTGTCGACAGGTTTTGGGTAGCAGGAAGATGGATAAAGTTGTGCTTTTTCACTTGTTCCAAAAGCAGCGCTAATTTCACCTCAAATGCTTTTATGTGTGAATACATGTCGCAAATGAGTTTCCCTTCGCCTTGTAGCTGCAAGTTAAGGCGGTTAAGTATTTCTGTCACGTCTGTTAAAAATGCGAGGTGCCATTTCCATTCTGGGTTGATCAGCTCTGGGACCGTTTTGTCTTTTAAATGAAGAAATGCGTTAATTTCGGGTAGAAGCTCGTAAAAACGCCTCAAAACTCTGCCCCGGCTCAGCCATCGGACCTCTGTGTAGTACAGCACATCTCCGTGCGTAGACTCCAGTTCAGACAGGAATTCTTGGAACTGCCTGTGTTTAAGTCCCTTTGCCCTGATGAAGTTTATGCACGACACCACAACCTTCATTACAGAATCCCACGTCAACACTTTGCAGCACAGTGCTTGCTGGTGAATTAGGCAGTGGACTTGTAGCGGGGCGGTGAGACCCCTTTTTTCCAACTCACGGTTCATGCGTCCTATTAAACCGCGAGTTTCGCCCACCATGCTAGGAGCCCCGTCAGTCGTGATGCTAGCCAGCTTTGACCAGTCCAGGTCCAACTTCTCCATGGTTTGGCACACTTTGTCAAAAATATCCTCTCCCGTTGTGGTCCCTTTGAGACTTTGGAGGGCTGCCAGATCCTCGCATATCTCAAAATTTGCGCTAACTCCACGAATAAAAATGAGCAGTTGCGCTGTGTCTTGCACGTCCGTGCTTTCATCCAGTGCTAATGAAAAAAAGTCAAATTCTTTCGTCTTCTGCTGCAGCTGGGCATAGACATTATTCCCGATTTCTTCAACGCGTCTGGTGATTGTACTCGCTGACAGACTTACGGCATTAAATGCATCTTTCTTCTCGGGACACACTTCCTCCACGACAACATCCATACATTTCTTAAAAAACTCTCCGTCAGTGAAAGGCTTACCGTTGCTTGCTATCAGTTTAGCAACCCGAAAGCTGGCCCGAACGGATGCCTGGTTCAGCTGAGCTTGGCGTAGAAATGTAGTCTGCTGAGATAATAGTCCAACTTTTAGCTTTGAGAGTTTGTCTGCTCGTATTTGGCCTTGCACGCTATCGTACTTGTCCTTGTGACGGGATTCGTAGTGCCGGCGAAGATTGTATTCTTTGAATACTGCCACCGTCTCTTGACAGATGAGACAAACAGCCTTTTCTTTGCATTGAACAAAAAAATAATCGTTTGTCCACTGCAGGTTAAATACCCTGCATTCTGAATCAATTTTTCTCTTAACTAACCTTTTCGCCATTATTCCGTTCTCAAACAGGTTCAGGTTGCACAGTTTTTATATGCTTGAATAGCATCGCAATAGCGACGGTACCAGGGCTCCTCCATCACCTGCGATCGTCCAGATGTCTCGCTAACACTCTGCTCACGCATGCAACGGTGGAATGCCCGCATGCATCAAAGGCAAACACTCTCCCCGCGCGTGTCACCAAAGGAGCAATGCGAAGGCCCGCTTCACTGGGATGATTTGTGGGCTCAGCAGGGGTGCAATGAACCAAATAGCGATAGCGTCTCTGGTATTGTTCAGAGGGCCGGTCCAAATGTGCCGGCGGCCTGCATCCCAAAAAAAACAAAAAAAAAAAAAACGATAGCGTCTCTGGTATTGTTCAGAGGGCCGGTCCAAATGTGCCGGCAGGCCGGATCCGGCCCGCGGGCCGTAGTTTGGTGACCCCTGGTTTATAGCCTTACTACTTATTAAAAAATGCTTACAACACATATAGAATATTCCATAATAAATCTAACAACGGACAACAAAGTCCTATGTGCAGAAAAATTGCCATCTAATCTCTCAGGTCAAGCTGCAGAAATTATAGCATTGACAAAGGCATGCACATTGTTTGAAGGTAAAAAGGTGACCATTTATACAGAAAGCCAATATGCACACTCCACTCTACATGTATTTGCTGCACAATGGAATAGAAGAGGGATGAAAACGTCCACAGGCAAATCAGTAGAACATGCTGAACTGCTGAAACAATTTCTTAATGCAGTACTACTTCCCAGCCACATAGCTGTATGAAAATGTAAGGCACATACTAGAGCGGGGGTGGGCAAACTATTGCACAAAGGGCCACAGTGGGTGCAAGTTTTCATTTCAACCCATTGAGAGGGCACCTTTTCACCAATCCAGTGTCCTACAAGTGCGATCAGTGGATTGCAGTCAGGTGCTTCTTGTTTTCTGCAGGAATCTCATTGGTTAAACTGTCTGTGCTATATCGGTTGGAACAAAAAGCTGCACCCACACCGGCCCTGAGGGACCAGTTTGCTCATGCCTGTACTAGAGGCATCAACAGAATTAGTAGAGGAAATGCTAGAGCAGATACAGCAGCTAAAGAAGCAACACAAACACTTACTGCACAGTATACACAACAACAACAACAAAATGAGTCAATCCCCAAAACAGTATTAATTGATATGCAAAACATTGCACCACAGAAAGAAAAAGATGCATGGATACATGAAGGCGCAGAACAGTCTGCAGACGGCCTATACACAGCAAAAGGCCTACCGTGCTTACCAAAGAATTTATTCCAAATGGTAGCAAAATTGAGCCATGGAAAGTCTCATGTCTCAACAGTGGGGATGATGGACATGGTACAGTGTGTGTTCCATGTGCCAACAGGTCTAAATACCTACTTTAATTTTTTTGTAGGAACTGTTTAATTTGTTGCAGACATAATGTGCAAGGTAACCTCAGGCCCAAATGAGGCCAATGCCCAAAAGGTACCTACCCAGTTGAAATTATACACATGGATTTCATTGAATTATCCAGAAGCAACCAGTATAAATATTGTTTAGTCTTGATTGACTGATTCTCTAAATCAGGGGTGTCAGACTCGGGTTGGTTCGTGGGCTGCGTTAACGTCAACTCGATTTCATGTGGGCCGGACCATTTTAGATATAATATTTAGATATTTTTTTAATAAATGGATTAAAAGAACTGGATTAAAAGCCCTGAATATTCAGTTTTTTACAGATCCAAAACAATGTTTATTTTAGCTTTTTTTTAATATATTTTTAGATTTTATAAAATTATTTTTGAACTAAAATCACAGAAAAAACTGTTTAAAAAATTACACTTATTGATTTAAAAGGGGGAAAGTCAGGAAATTTAATATACATTTAGTCATCATTTTAATTTGATCCTAAAACAGAAAGTCGGCACTGATCATTTACTTTCCCGGGCCACACAAAATGATGCGACGGGCCAGATTTGGCCCCTGGGCCGCCACTTTGACACATGTGCTCTAAATGGACTGAAATGGTCCCCGCAAAATCACCAGACGCATTGACGGTGGCTAAAGCCATCTGTAAACACATAATCCCAGAACATGGGATCCCCAGAATCATCTGGAGTGAAAATGGAGCTCATTTTGTAAACAGCATAGTACAACACATGGCAAAATACCTAGGAATAAGTCAAAAAAAACACTGTTCGTACCATCCGCAAAGCGCGAGACTGGTAGAGAGAACGAATGGTATAATAAAACTAAGGCTTAAGAAAACCATGGAAGAGACAAAGAAGTCATGGCCAGAATGCCTATCACTGGTCAAAACATATATGAGGATAGTACCAACTAGCTCGGGATTAACACCTTTTGAGATAGTTCATGGAAGACCATTCCAACTTCCCCTATGGGAAGGTGAACCATGGCAAGAGACTAAGGGTGAGGCAGATCCACTCACAGAGTGGATGGTAAAAATGTTGAGAGAAAAACTTGTCCAAAATACATGTAAGCTGCCGTTATCCCCTTTGTCTCCCTCACAGGAGGTGGTGACTGGTAACCAGATCCTGATTCAAGTATTAAAAAGGAAGTCCTGGTCCTCGCCACGCTGGGAAGGCCCGTTCGTGGTTCAACTAACCACTCCCACAGCAGTATAGATTGCTGAAAGGTCGACGTGGATTCACCAATCCCAGGTCAAGGTAGTTCGAGACATAGGTGACTCTGAGTAGACTGGAAGTCGGGCGGTGCCAAAACCTTTGTCCGTGAAAAACTCATCTGACATCTGCTCATCTGCCACGAGCACCCCTCACCTAACCTTGACCTCCCATAGACTTTGCACCCTCACACAGAAGCCAAAATGAAAGCTGTTGCCACCCTCATCACAGTGACTGTACTGTCAGTGGCAGCCTGGGTGTGGCTGAATGCCCCGCCCAGACTCGAGTTGAAAAACAAGACGATGCCATGCTCTTGTCACAGAGAACAGTGAAGTGGTATGAGAAGAACACTCCAAAGAACTACTATGAAGAAAATGTGGTATAATTTCATGGTGTTGCAGAAGAAACTGACTGGTGTGAATGAAAGTTGTTGTGTGTAGTCGTATGCCCTTTTCCACTGGTACCCCACCAGTGCAGCCCAAGTCAATTGACCCCTATGCCTATGACACCTACACACCTCTATGATATCCCGGCATCCTGAGATCACGGTACCAAGAAACTACAATTAGATCTGTAGTTCCCCAGATTGATCCCACTGCACCTTTCTTGACAGGTAGAAAATTTACAAGGCTCCTGAACCACGTTTGGACAAATCTAGCTATGTTAAACAAAAAACATCCCATACCCACATGATTTTAAGGCTGTGTTTTGCTAGTAACATGTCATTCTGGGGCAACTCTAAGCCGATAGAAGTCCCCATGAAGTACTGTAGTCAGGTACTTACCCCGTGCACACAAGACACCACTAACAAAGCCCGGTTCAATGCCACAGGAGCGCCTCTGGGTGCCACATGCAGGGACTATTTACACTCTCCCTGATGTGATGGGCACTGATCCTCAGATGATGGATATTGGATGTGTGGACATAGTGTATTTGAGTTTGCCCACGGCATGGAAAGGTCATTGGTGTATGCAATGGTGCAGATGGTCCAAGATGCATTCCTTTTAAGGGGAGTGAAATTACCAGTAAGAAATAAATGATTAACACCAGTGCAGTTCAAACCACATGACTCAATTTGGGGCAGTGATGTTCCTGATGATCTTAAATTATGGTCCACCCCCCAGAAAATCATACTGTCACTACTTCCCCAGCTAGGAGTAGGTATACTTATGCTCTGTGTAGAGACATTGAATTATCGCATGGGACTGTTCATTAACCAAACAGTCAAGGCCCTACAAGGTATAGCCGATGAATTAAAAGCCCTAAGAGAAATGGAGTTGCAGGACTGGATGGTCCTGGATTTGATAACAGCCAAGGATGGAGGTGTGTGGCATAGTCGGAGAACACTGTTGTACCTTCATCCCAGATGAAACCGGTGATGAAGGTAACATAACTCGTGCCATAGCTGAAATGAAAGCCCTAGCCAACACCATGGCCCAGTATCACTCAGCCGTAGGTGCATTGCTGTGGTCGTGGTTAACAACCGGATCATGGTTCTCTATTCTAATTAAATATGCAACCCCCTTTCTTGCGGTTTTACTACTATTCTGTATTTTTTCTGTGTGTGATCCCTTGTATGAAAGCTATGATTCAAACCACTATCCAGCACACGCTGGTAGCTTACAGTGACATCCAGTACAACCGCATGGCAAACCATGCTGGAGATTCTTGCACTCCTTCGAAGTGTGACGAATCACAGGATGTCGAGTCCTCTGGGTAAATGTACTTGTCTTGACTTAAAAATTGTGTTCGCTCATTAAGAGGGACGTAGAGGAATTTTTTCTCGAGTACCCCTGAGTAAACTTGAGTTTTCGCCTCTGCCTTGACAAGTCACTTTGTTATTTTCCATACCCTGTGAAGAGTAACTGATGATGATATTTGTATTCTAAAACCTGAAAAGGAGGGATACAAATTGATATTTAAAGAAAATTATTTTAGTTACTTCAGGGGGAAATGTGAAATATGAATTGTATTCTTATATTCAGTCTTGCACACTTTTGCACTGACCTGATGTATTTTAGTCACTAGAATAGAATTTTATTAACACCTATTGGTTAAAACGTGCACTACACCTATTTTGTATCAAAGCCTCCTTCTATGTGACGTGTTCTACCTCATTTAAAAACGCAGTTGAAGCCAGGGTTGGGCGGGAGATGACTTTGAGAAGCGGGAGAGTAGACACATTATCCAACTTCTGAATTGTTCCCTTCCCCCCTCTGCAGACGCGGTTAAAATCTCATTCTTTCTGTATGTTAGGTTCAAACACCAGACATTTGTATCACCAATCTGAAAGAAGGAAATCACAGAGAATTGAGTCAACTTTATTTGCAGTGAGAGGGTCGGGGACTGCTCGGTCGCAATCCTCCGACACACTCTGAATAAAGTCTCCGCTCCCTTGTCTCTTATTGTGTCAAGTTACAGGAAGTTTCAAGCTGATCAAAGGAAAGAGGGAGTTATCTCTCAGTTACAAAAGATTATTTGATGTATGACCATATGCTCTTTCAAGGTAACACCTTTACAGTCTCTTTCCCGATCTCCCGCAATCTTCACACAATGGTTCAAACAGGCTCCAGACCCCTGGGGCAGTTCCTCTTTGTTGAATAAGGTGAAACTGACCCCCAGGGCTCAAGACCCCTAATTCTATTAGCAAGCATTTCGACAGTCATACCAGAATCAGGATAACTTATTTACAATAATTCCAACACTGTCCCAGTGTGCTCTCTGTTTCCGATTTTATTTAAGTGTTGGCCACTAGCCCCAACAGGTAACTCTCAAATTGTAATTTTAAGTACTGTGAGAAGTTAGACAATACAGTCGCAAAGGCCGCAGAACAACAAAGCAAAAGCACAAAGTACAAATCAAAGCAAAGTATATGGGATCATTAAGAATCACCAAATCATTAAGACAAAATCAGCAAAAAGACAAAACGAGCAAGAGCGGATGGAGCTACCGCCACCGGCTGCCACTTGAGCGGCGCCATCTTGGTTGCGGTAGCGAAAATGGATACAGACTCAAGAAAAAGACATTGTAGAGTTGGATAAAAAAACTTATATTACTTATTTATTATGTGGACCACTTATTTATCTATTACTATTTATTGATTATTTTTTATCATTACGTGAGTGGTGTACTCTCAACAACTTGGCACTGAACTACTCCAAAAACATGGAACTGATCCTGGACTTCAGATGGAAAAAGGCCGCTCCGCTCTGCTGATCTCACTTGGAATACTTATGTATTTATTATTTATTGATTATTTATCTGTTTGTTTGTTGTTATTATTTGTTCACTAAGTAGTGAAAGCTTTAAATCTCATATGTAGAATGACAATAAAACATTCAATTCTCAGTTAGAAATCTACATTTTATTGGCGTTTGTTCCTTTTCGACCTCGTAGTCACAAAGCCACTTGCTCTTTTTCTGTCCTGGAGAATTTCTTTTTTACGGAAAATATACACGATGGAGCTTCAGTTCTCAAAACAACATTTTTTTATTTTCAAGAGAAAACACAACCTCTGATAATCTGACTCTCGTTTAGTATAAATAAATAGATAAGCAGATTTAAAATTCTGCATGATTTACACAAAGGCTGTGGAGCGTGACCGGACGATTCGCCGGAAGACGCTTCGCCGACGGACACTTGGCCGACGGACAGTTCGCCGAACGGACGTTTCGCCGAAATGGGATTCGCGCGGTCGCCCCGCCCCCGGGTCGTGTGTGTACATGTGTTTCAACCTCGGCCCGTTACAGATAACATTCATTTAGGAATAACAAGGGCATGTACTGCCCCCCGCTGGACATATTTCTGAATACAAGTACATACTACAATGTGCTGCCATTTTTTTATTTTTTTTATTTTATCCTTGCGTTTAAAGTAGTAGCCATTTGGACACACAATGTAATTTATCAAAGCTGAGGATTGATGTCTGACACTGAGAAAAAACAACACTGGAAGACTTATGTGAAATTCTAAGTGCCTTGGACAGACTAGGGGGCTTAGAGAACAATACCTGAAAATGCCATGGAACACACTTTTACTAGTAGTTTAATTTTAAATAATTTCGCATTATTTTAGGAAATAAATATTCAAAATGATTTGCTGGTGTAAGTTTTCTGGAGTAGGATTTCTGGATTTACAATTTCATTACAGTAGTATTTACTGTTACTACTACTTTATTTTCTCTATTTCTCCTGTCACGTACTGTTCTGCGTGATCTCCAAATGGCTACTACTTTAAACGCGAGGATAAAATAAAAAATATAAAAAATTGGCAGCACATTGTAGTACGTACTTGTATTTAGAAATATGTCCAGCAGGGGTCAGTACATGCCCTTGTTATTCCTAAATGAATGTTATCTGTAACGGGCCGTATATGGCCCGCGGGCCGAGGTTGAAACACATGTACACACACGATCCGGGGGCGGGGCGAGCGCGCGAATCCCGTTTCGACGTCCGTCCGGCGAACTGTCCGTCGGCCAAACGTCTTTCGGCGAATCGTCCGTGTACCCTGTGGAGAACGGTCTGTTTGCTGTCCTGACGAAATTAGATTGATATTCACGGAATTGTTGTTTTTGTATTTTTTATTGGAAGTTATTGAGGCTATATTGTATGTAAATTTGTAAATAAAGTTGCAGATGTGTCCTGCACAGGCAGAAATGTCCTGTACCCTGCTAAATGAAATCGTAAGACACGGTCCCCTGCGTAAATTTGTAAAAAAGTCGCAGAAGTATGGCCTTTGGAGGAGTAGACTCAGTTTTGAATTGATTCTAAATAAATTAAGGATCCAAATACAATACTAACAATCTGTGTTTGTTTGTCTTACGTGTTGTGAATGTGAGAACTTCTCAGGAATAACCGAGAAGAATGTTGTGACTATCTGAAATGAGAAAGAATGAGAAGGGCGTGAGAAAAAAAACTGCCGGCAAAAGGGCGTAGTATATCTAAATTTACTATAGAAGATTCCTCTTTCGCATCCCTCATTTGCCACACGGCATTCATTTTTCTAGGATAGAATCACCATTTCATAACGTGCAACCTGCTATTAACAATATTATATTTTTATTGATAAATAGGATAATGTACTAGCAAGTGGAGAGGTTGAGGGAATATACAAGTGAATTATATTGGTGGAATAAATAAGTCAAATGTAGGAAACAGGAGGTGACAAGAGTACATAATCTTTTAACCTCTGCCTCACAGATCTGATTATAAAACTACAGTAATGGCCACACTGCCCAAAGAGGTTTAAACCAAAACAGAAGATCAACTTGGTAGTTTGACTGGGAACAACGGAAATAATTGATGTTGCATTCTATGAGGCGACATGGTACTAAAATTGCTGCAAACTATATAAAAATGCAGGAAATGCAAATTAAACTCCTCAAACTTCAATTAGGCGCCACTCAGGGAGTGGATAAAGATGCTAAGAAAAATGTCAAAACTCAATTGCCTCAAGTTTGTCAAACTTCGGCATTCAACCCCAATGCAAATGCTAAATTAGAATTCCAAAAGCAGTGGGACAGAGAGAGTGAAGGTAGAGAATACAGACTCAGTTTGAGGCGGCCTGTTGGGCCGAGTGGTTAGCACGTCGGCCTCACAGCTCTGGGGTCCTGTTTTCAAATCCAGGTCACGTCCATCTGTGTGGAGTTTGCATGTTCTCGCTGAGTGGGTTTCCTCTGGGTATTTCGGTTTCCTCCCACATTCCAAAGACATGCATGGTAGGCTGATTGGAGACTCTAAATTGCCCCTAGGTATGGGTGTGAGTGTGCATGGTTTCCTTCTTCTTGTGCCCTGCGATCGGCTGGCCACCGATTTAGGGTGTTCCCCGCCTCTGGCCCGGAGACAGCTGGGACTGGCTCCAGCACCCCCTACTACCCTACTGAGGATAAAGTGGTTCAGAAAATGAGATGAGACTCAGAATGACAGCGTGCTTTAGAGCAAATAGCGGCATTCCCAATGATCATTCTGCATGTGGTTTACATCAGGAACAATTAAAAAATGCTCTTCATGCCCATTCAAATAATGCGATCAGACAATGGATAGATAAGCATTGGGTAGTATTGGCGTTTATTTCTTTTTGACCTCGCACTTACAACGCCATGTGTTCTTTTTTTGTCCTGGAGGTTATATTTGATAAAGACACGGAAAAATTGAAATGGGATCCCAGGTCAGTTCTCAATACATTGTTTATTTGTAAGAGAAAGGACAAAGACTTTCGTGTTCTGACTCCCTTTAAAGGTCACCCTCCCGCAGTCCAAAGAGGGCGTTAGTTTTGAATATAAGTGGGTGTGTTTCATTTACCTATTTGGACCACTAGAGTGTAGTAGTGAGTAGACTGTTTCAAGATAAGCGTGGGGTGTGTAACAAATACCAGACTTGAATGATAAAGGAAAAGAATATATGATTACTGTGAATAATGTCAATTGGGCTATAGGTCGTGAGAATATACTTTGAATATACAGTGGTACCTCGTCATACGACCGCTCGTCATACAAAATGCTCGTCTTACGGGGGAAATTTCGATCGAATAATTCCCCCGTGATGCGGTCAAAATTTCGTGATGCGACCAAGACAGTTGGCCATGGCATTTTTTTTGCATATCTTTCGTGCATAACAATATTTACGAGCATCGGATGAGTTATTCAGACCAGGAAACCAACGTGCATGCGCGGGGAAAAGAGGGCTTTCTGGGTAATGAAGTATACTCGTGCACACAACGCCGACAGGCAATGGCACTCAGAATAAAACTTTACCCACAATCAATACGTGGGTAAGCTCAGCTGCTGCATTTCCTGTTATTTTTATCTAATACGAGGAGTATTATATTACTTCTCGTTGGCTGCCCATAAGAACATCAGGGGCACTGGCTCGCAACAGCATCCCCGGTATTAAGTCTATCATAGGCGCCGATCGAGGGGATGCGAACACAGATGCTACAAGCTAAAAGGAGCCGCTAGCCAGCGCCCCCGAAGCTCCCATGAGAAGCGGTGCGATCGCTGATAAAAGAATGCTGCTCGTTGGCAAGTGGTCGTGCGTTATCCGATTGCGAGGACATTTGTGTGCATCATTTTCGGAATATTTTGAAGGGAATAGTACGACAGCAAACAGCCCATCGATAGCGAACGTGAGGGTGGAGTGTTTGTTCTGTTTACGTGTGCGTTGTGTGGAAGAAAAAAAAACTGGTTCCATCAGTCCAAAGCAGGGAGAGTCCAACATGTAACAAAAGTCCACACTTAAAAGCAACAATATTCTAAAGCTATTATGTGAGGATAAAAGGAAGGCACCTGTGCAGAATATATTTCAAAAAACAAAACAAAAATATATATATAGTGATTTTTTTTAAACACTAAGAAAAATTAGCCACAAGTCAGACATTATTTCATAATCTTCCATTTGAACATCATCAAAACGACAATGTGGCGGAGGGCATAGGATGGGAGGATTACACATAGTAAATAATTGGGTAGTAGGCTCATCGGGTTTATGACACTAGAAATAAATCTCCTAATCATAGCTTATGCACGTGGGACAATACAACAACTAAGAAGTGAGGATAAGGAGAATGGGGTAATAAGAGAAGTCAATACAGAAGCTACAAAAAAATTCCACTTACCAAAAACACTAGCAAACCAGTCAAAAATCGCAGATTCAACACCTGATTGTCTTTTTAATTGTGTAGCCAAATCTTTAAGGGCTTTTTAAAACATCAATCACTTTACCATCAGGATCTCTGTTATTGGAAATGAAGGTACTACAACATTGATTAGTATAAATTGAACATCGCATTCCTCAGACTCGCTGTTGGGTCTGTAAACAGCTTCAGGAACAGGCACGGAAAGAGTGAGACCAATTTAAAGGAAATGAGTTTATTACCAGACTGCAGGATGGGGAGAGAGCTCAAACAGCGTCAATGCACAGTCTGTTGTCCTTGCAACACTTTCCGAACGAACAATGGGTTGGTCTTACATATATTTGGACAACAGAGCACAGTCTCTATGACAATGACCAAACTTGCAGGGCAAAGTCTGATTAATCAGTGTCAGACAGTTAAGTATTTGTGCTGACATGTCAACCATTCACAGGGCAAAGTTTGTATGACGACGATCCAAACAAAGTCTCTATGACAACAATGTTTTTATACTTACAAAAACTGATACAATATGAACAAGCAATTGCAAAGTGACTTTGTCATCTTATCTTACACTCGCTCCATTTTGCAAGATTGTTAAAAAGCAATGTTAATATTGTATAAATGAGTACCGTAATTTCACACCTAGAGGGCACACTTAAAAGTCTAAAAATTTCTCTAAAATGGTCGATGCGCCCAATCGGTCGGTGCGTTTTGTCTGTGCATTAAACTCAATTTTCGTATGGCCCTGGCCGCTTGAGTGACTGGTTTTATTTCTTGCCAGCACGCTACTTATTGGGATCAACCCAGCGGACGTTCACCCTAAAAATAGCCTCCCCGGGCATTCCAAGCATTAAGGTAAATCCATTTAAAACATCCCAGGGGAGTGGCAAGGCATTTGACTTCCGTGTGCTCGCAGCGCTTTTAACCCTCAAAAACACTCAGTACTTAAAGAAACAACATATCAGAGCTATACAGAGGAAATGCCTGGCGTGAATGACAACACAATGCGGGTGTGAACGCTTGTAAAATGGACTGAAGCCATGAATCGAACACAATCTAACAGCTTTGCTAACAGTTTGCTAACGTGTGGCCAACATTGTAGTTCAGGCAGGCAGCATCGCACGAGACGCTGACGTTTTAGAATAAATTGTCGATGCCGATATGACAGCGAGGAGAATCAAAGGCTTGGGAGTGATACATGTCGCGAGTTACAATGGATTGTGGATGACTGGGCTCAAGTGTCGGCCAGCACTGTTCGAGCTTTCGCCAAAGCTGGAATCAAACTCCCGAATACACAACTCTGACTGTCAGTGGAGCCTAGCATGTTAAATGCTGAATTCTTTATATCAGAGTGTACATTTTACCAAAATAAAGCATTATCAAACTTAATTTTGCTTTTGCTGTCTTTAAAAAAAACACACTAGTGCCTAGCCTAACATACGCTAGTGCCTAGCCTAACATACGCTAGCAGCTAGCATAACATACACTACCAGATAGTATAACATACGCTAGCAACTAGCATAACATACGCTAGCCTAGTGTCATGCTAGCGCCTTTTCGGACGAGGTGTCCAATGTATTGACAAAAAACAGAAAATAGAACCGCAAATGAGACTGCACCCTATCACACGGTGCGTTTTATAGGTGTGAAAATACGGTACTTCGTTGCAAGCAAACATAATAATATGAAACTAAGTTTAATAGTAAAGCAAAGCATATTCTTCATATGTTTACTTCCCAAATTCCAAAGACATGAATGGTAGGCTGATTGGACACTCTAAATTGCCCCTAGGTATGAGTGTGAGCGTGAATAGTTGTTTGTCTCCTTGTGCCCTGCGATTGGCTGGGCACCAATTCAGGCTGTCTCCCGCTCTGGCCCGAAGTCAGCTGGGATAGGCTCCACGAGCCCCGCGACCCTGATGAGGATAAAGCAGTTAAGAAAATGAGATGAGATGACAGATGAGTATGAGATTGGCGAGAGAGCCCATCAGCATTACAGTTTTACTTGCCAGCCCGATATTTAGTAGCTTAACTGTCCAGTAGCATCTACTTAAGTTGTCATTAGGATCTTTATTGGTAGATTGCTGTCAGTTACTGCTGTGAATTCAGCTCCATACAAACATTCTGTTCTATGGGCACCAGGTGGGAGACCCTGAATTGTTGTCCACCCAATCGCAGATATTCTGATAGGTTCACCAATAGGCATTCCCAAATGCACGCACAAATAAAGAGAAAAGTGAGTGAAGTATGTTGATTGTTCACTTGCGTGTTCATCCAAATGGTCCAAGAGGTAAACAATGGAAACAGAGGCAGAAATGTGACAACAACTTGTCAAGTTTAATAAACATAGCATAGGTGACCGTCAATGCGATACAAACAATAGCTTCAATCTCATTGAGGGTCCCGATGGGAAGAAAAGGCACCCTTATGTATGGGAGGCTCAGGGTTATCTTAATGCTGACTCAACCCTGTAGATAGCTGGGGAGCAGCTGACGTTGTGGTTATTGGCAGTTTCGCTGATGATGATGCAAGCTGGGCTGAGTTCTGTACACCGAGTCTTGTCATGGTACTGAACTTTCTTATGTCTTCAAATACACCCTTCAACCTTCAGCAAATATAAAGAATTGGCCTTCTCTGTGGTGATCTCAATGCCGGTTTTTGCTAATACTTTGACATTGTGTGGGCCGTGTCTTTTCCCCTGCTTACGCTCTTTGCTAAACCAACCTATAATTACTGCAATTGCCCATACAAATTCCAAATTGCAAGAATTGTATCCACTTATCAAACAGCTTACTGGTGAGAACATTGATGTCCGTGACTATGATGAAAATGAAAGCGAATTGAACAAGATTGATTTTGTTCCTCCTTTGTCAGTTCTGACCTGGAAGTAAGGGGAATACGGGTAAAGAGCAGACTTGCACACCTCCCACCCCCCCGGGTGGAATTATATTTGTCATAAAAATGAAATATTAAAATATACCGTATACGTACTGAAGTACCGTGAAAGGACTTACCGTTCAGAATTCAGCACAGCTTGCGAGCGTGACTCATGGCAAAATAATCCTAATTGTTTGTAACTGCTAAGGGCGGCAACCCACCCACATATCCAACGGCTATATAAAGGTTGCGTCTTCCTAAACTTGGCACAGTCAATGCGATAGCAGCCATTGTTTGTATCCATTGACAGTCACTCAGTGCTGTATTTATTAAATTCGACAAGTTACTTTGTTCACATTTCTGCCTGTTTCCACTACTGATCTCTTGGACCATTGGACGAACACGCGAGTGAACATAAACTGTTTTCACTCTTCACTATAAAATCCATGGTGATCAAGAAATCCAAATTCATTCGATAATGTGCATCATGTTGTATATTAAAACCAGTTGTTTGAAATTAAATATACCCCACTCTAGCAGCTTTGTAGAGAAACTTTAACAATAAAATGTCCATCATCTACAATAAGAACTTTCTTAAGTAATATTTGTCCAATGGTTACACATAAATTAAAAAAAATGTAATTACATTTCTACCAATTATCCTCTTCAACATCAAAAAGATAAAAACAATTTACAGTGGATTTCCAATATCAATGATCAGATCAATTTAATCACGTGCCTAGAAATTAATTTGGAAAGTGTTTAAAAAAAAACCGAAGTCAGTTCTGGTAAAGTTCAAAAGAAAAAGAAAATACATCAAATGGAGATATCTTAAAACACTAATTAGAATTCTGAAAAAATTAAACCAAACAACATTTAACATAATAGTTTATAATGAGGGTGTCCCAGCGGCTGAGTGGTTAGCGCGTCGGCCTCACAGTGGGGGATAAGCTCCAGCACGCCCCGCGACCCTAGTGATAATAAAGCAGTTCAGAAAATGAGATGAGTTTATAATGACAGGTTTCCGAGTATTAACTTGAAAAGTGTGGCAAATATAGAAAAAGAAAACAATCCCCTTAATATTTATGGGTAATTGTTTTGTTAGAAACATCTACTCATTCATAAAACATTTGCAATACCCCATATAGTCGCATCTAATTGTAACAAGCCACTCATTAAACCTGAACAGAAAGCATTTCAAATATCCTTTTAATCCAAATGTCCAATCATTACCACTTTGTTCTATACCAGGGGTCTCAAACTTGCGGCCCGCGGGCCAACTGCGGCCCTCGGGACGATAATTTGCGGCCCCCGTCTTAATATGAAAGATTAATGTTCGTGCGGCCCGCAAAATTGATATGAATGACACTTGTGTTCGGAGCAATGTTCCCTCTAAGCTGCGCGCGTGCGCAATTGCGCACTACTCTCGTCTTCTCTGCGCAGTAGCAATCATATGGCACGCAGTAAAAAAAAATCGATTTTTTTTTTTTTTAAATTTTTTTTTTTTTTTTTACCCCTTTCCCCATGATGGCGCCGTTTAAGTGGCAGCCGGTGGCAGTAGCTCTGTCCACTCATGTTTTTCGTGTTTTACAGCATGTTTTACAAAATTAGAGGGAACATTGACATGCACCTGCTTGTGGCAGGTGTGATACTGGTGTGCCCATAGCGAGCAATGATGATGTCGTGACCGGATGATTCGCCTAAAGACGTTTTGCCGACGGACGTTTGACAGACGGACAGGTCGTACTAGTATTTGTTAGTTTAATGATTAAATACAAATACTAGTATTTGTATTTAATCATTAAACACAAATACTAGTATTTGTATTTAATCATTAAACGCTGTTTTCAGCTGGATTTGACCGAATTTGAGAGCATTTTGAGCCGTTTGGCGAATGGACGTCTATAGACGTTTTTTTGCCTCCATCGCGATATCATCCAGTATTTGTAGTTAATCATTAGATGCTGTTTTAGGATGGATTTGACCCGATTGCTGTCATTTTACGGCTCGGTTCTGCTACATCTGCCTGCCCAAGAGTGCTTATTCCCGGACTGCCATGCCCGCCCAAGAGTGCTTATTCCCGGGCTGCCATTGATGGTAGACGAACATTGATTTTTACTATAATTTGGACAACACCGGCGGCGGGCCGGATTAAAAATCCTAACGGGCCGTATATGGCCCGCGGGCCGAGGTTGAAAAACTTGTACACACACGATCCGGCGGGGCGAGCGTTCGAATCCCGTTTCGGCGAAACCTCCGTTCGGCCGAATGGACGTTGGGTGGAACGTCCATTCGGTGACCTGCCCGTCTGTCAAACATCCGTCGGCGAAACGTCTTTAGGCGAATCATCCGAGTACCGATGATGTCGCTCACACTGGTACTCAGTGCGCTCCGGGAGGTTGTCTTTCTGCTCAGACCAACAAAAATTAGAGGGAACTTTGGTTCGGAGCTGAATGAACCAATCACGGTGAGGTATACGGCTCTGGAGGGCGGGACATCGGCCGGGCTGTCCAGTACCTCGCTCACTCACTCATTCATTCCTCCAATCAGCTGGGCGGAGGAGAAGCCGTGAGGCCGATCACTCCGCTCGGCGCGCACACTCCGCTGCTCTCAGCATAGAACTGAATGAGGCGCTATGATCCGTGATCCAGCCTGTGTCAGTGTCTGTAGCCATCTCCGCGATTGAAACGGAGAGTGAAAGTGCACATGCGCCACAAACCCGCGCGACTGAATGTGAAAGATCAACCCGAGACTCATTCCAAGTGGAAAAACATATTACAGAGCCCCAGAGATGTCTCTTTCAAAGCCTGCCGTGAAGAGAAAGGTCGGTGATGAGCACAGACAGTTTCAAGAAAAGTGGGGAGTGCAATATTTCTTTGTTGAACACAGGGGCACCCCGACGTGTCTCATTTACACTGAAAAAGTTGCGGTGCACAAGGAATACAATTTGAAACGTAATTGTACTACGAGACATGCTGAGGAGTACGAAAAATACCAGGGAGATGAGAGAGCCAACCAGGTTGCCAGTCTTAAAACACGTCTTCTGAGGCAACAGGATTTCTTCAAGAAGGCTACCAAAGACAGTAATGCAGCAGTCAAAGCTAGCTACGCCGTTTGTGAGTTGATTGATCCTGTGCTAAGTGATCCCAAATGGCTCATGGACTTGGCTTTTCTTGTTGATATCACACATGAGCTTAATGTACTGAACAAGAAGCTACAAGGCCAGGGGCAACTTGTCAGTGCTGCCTATGACAACGTGAGAGCATTCTGCACTAAACTTGTGTTATGGAAAGCCCAGCTCTCTCAGACAAACCTTTGCCATTTCCCAGCATGCAAGGCTCTCGTGGATGCAGGCACACCATTCAGTGGTGAGAAGTATGTTGAGGCCATTTCGAAGCTACAGGAGGAATTTGATCACATATTTGCAGACTTCAAGACACACAAAGCCACATTTCAAATTTTTGCGGACCCCTTGTCCTTTGATGTGCAAGATGCCCCTCCTGAGCTTCAAATGGAGCTCATTGACCTGCAGTGCAACTCTGCACTCAAATCCAAGTTCAGGGAGGTGAGTGGAGAAGCAGACAAGCTTGGGCAATTTTTGAGAGAGTTGACCCCCAGCTTCCCTGAACTTTCCCGAAGGTTCAAGCGGACCATGTGCCTTTTTGGGAGCACATACTTGTGTGAGAAGCTCTTCTCCACCTTGAACTTCAATAAGTCCAAGTACAGGTCCAGACTTACTGATGAGCATCTTCAAGCTCTACTGAGGGTCTCCACTGCTTCCTCCCTCAAGCCAAATGTGACTATGTGAGAAGAAGCGCTGCCAGGTCTGAAGTCAGTATTGAAGCATTTAACCAATCACATTTCAGCCATTATTTGTTGCCAGATAAGATCTGCCTCAAAGCCTTCACAATCAGTTCTTGCGGGCTCTGCTGCATTAAACTAGACTGTTGCTTTTAACCAATCAGATTTCGAGTTGGCAACCCCACAATGATTTTTCATAGGCGTTAGCATTTTGCTGGCTGGGACATGTCATTGCTTTCACAAACTATGATTGGCTAGTAGGCGGGCCAAAGCAGTACCCAGGCAGCCGAGATCGCAAACTCCACCCACTATGGCCGACAGAAGCAGAAGCAAAAACAAATTGATTCTGTTTGCTCACAAAGCTATTTTCCAGACGGACTTTTCCAGAAAAAAATGAAGAAATATTGGCCCATCATTAAGAAAGGGCGGTCAACTCCGAAGCTAGCAAGCCTGTTACAGCCGGGAAAATGGTGTGTGGGGCACTTTCAGCGCGCTAACTTAGCTCCACAAGCAAATAGTATATTGTTGTGTTGATGTAATGCTATTTTCAAAACGGACTATGCCGGAAATATGACAGGACAGGCTCGACTTTCATCATTAGCTTCGATGGCGATAGGAAAGAAGGAAGAAAGAAAGGAGGATGGATATTGTGTAAAAAGGATTTTTGGTGAGTAAAATTACAAATATGGCTATATTACTAAATAATATTTCAATTGTGGGCCAAGTTCTGATATCTGAAAAGCTCCAGTGTTTGTAATGCTGTTTTCGGCTGGATTTTACCCCATTTTCGGGCAATGTTTGCCCGTACGCCATTGACGTTCATCGCTGTCTTTTCCCGGGAAAATCACCCCCTGGCCTGGTTTTAATGTCAGAAAAGCTCCAGTATTTGTTTTTAATCATGAAATGCTGCTAGGAAGTGGAGTTTACCCCATTTTTGTGCATTAATTTATTGATTATTTTTATGTGTCGCAGCTGTAGCTGCAGTAGAGGTTTTAAAGCCATAAAATAGTTTTTGAGGGTTGGATTGATACGTTGAAGGCGCTACCAGAAAATGCACCGCCCGCCACTGATATATATATATATATATATATATATATATATATATATATATATATATATATATATATATATATATATATATATATATATATATTTATGTTTATGCTAAAAAATGATCAATTATTGGTCGCAGAACAAAAATTATTTCCAATAATTTTCCTCCGCCATTTTCTGTAGCATGCGAGAAATTTGCAAATGCATGCGCACAAAAAACACGCCTGCACGCACATTGCTCGCATTTCTACTTGCATTCAAGATCAAATGCTGTGTGCGCTGTGCACAGTGCACGTGTGCGCATACGCCAGTATTGTACGTGTGCACATGCCAGTATTGCATGTGCATGCGTAATCCGCGTGATCACAATGTGGCTAATTATTGGTCTGGACACTTAGACCTAGTTGATTGGCTCATGCATTTCCCCACGTTGACCGCATGCTTTGAACTGCGCTCCACTAATTGCGAACGTTATTCCGTACTCCACATTGACTCAACATGTCCAAGAAGAACAAAACGCTGGTGAGACTCCATTTTGGGATCGCAAGTTTGTCTCTCATATCGTATCATCCTTCCCCATAGTTTTCTATTTTTTCATATATAAATCTACAACCGCGAACCGACACAACGCAATTTTATTCTTGATTTTGGATGGGAGCTTCAGGGTTGTAGTCCCAGGGGTCATCAAAATTAAATTATTGGGGTTTAAATCTATTTTTCCCATTAAAAAAAAATTCTCACGCTAGGCGCAAATTTAATTTTCGCCCAATTATTGATATCAATTTTGATGAATTCTTTTCAGTGGCGTATCGAGGAATTTTGCATCCAGGAGCAACTTCTAGACTGTGCGCCACTTCAATGTCAGAACTCAATAATAAAGGCAGCCAAATGTGCTAAATTTCCTTGAAACTTAGCGAGTTACACACCGATTTTCTTTTGTAAAAGCAAAATATTAAAAACTGGATTCAGAAATATATTGCAATAATTTTCAATTCTTGATTTCTACGCGAAAAATCTATTAAATAAAAATCTATTTATTTTCTGTGGCCGAAATTAAAATGTATTTATTTTGCGAGACAAATATATTTCTGACCCAAAAAATAATATTTTCGAGGCCCTGGTTCTAAGGCCTAATCAAATACCA
This sequence comes from Stigmatopora argus, assembly GCF_051989625.1. Taxonomy (NCBI): domain Eukaryota; kingdom Metazoa; phylum Chordata; class Actinopteri; order Syngnathiformes; family Syngnathidae; genus Stigmatopora; species Stigmatopora argus. The sequence continues at coordinate 24,066,325 of NC_135388.1, read as the reverse complement.
CCTCAACCTATGTTCGCAATATATTGGCTCGGTAATTACAAATGTGTCCGCAAAAATAACACTGGATTCGCCAGAAAAAAATCTTTATACTTGATTGGTTCACCAATAGGCATTCCCAAATGCACGCACAAATAAAAGAAACACGAGACTCATCTGTGGTTTTCTTGCAAGAGAGAATCGAACTGACGCGCCTTCGTCCAAGTTCATTCTGGCATTAAACGCATCTTTTTCCTCTTTATTAGCTTCAAGGACCCTAGTTACAATGGACATCTCAGCTCTCAAGGGAGGGGTGTGAAAATAGGAGTGAGAAGTCAATAGAAGTTTTAGCTTTCAAAACAAATGAAGGTCATGTTGAGCCGAAGGTTCTTTTCAGCATTCCCTTAGTCCAAGATGATTCGACCTTCATTTGTTTGGTCTAACTAAGGAGCAAGCATTTACATGGTTGCAAGCAGATGTTCTAAAATGACTTTTCTAATGTTAATAAGCTAAGTAAAGCAAAGCGTTCTTCTGTGCGAGCAAATATATAATAATGTAAGACTAATAAGCTAAGTAAAGCAAAGCGTTCTTCATTGCAAGCAAATATAAAATAATGTAAGACTAATAACCCTAGCAATACTCATGTCATTTCTGTTGGTTTCTTTCCTCATTGTACTCAGATTGTTGATGTAACAACAACGCCTAATATTGATTCGTTATCAACAACCCTGCATGATGACAGTTTTCATTTGCGGCACTGAGATTTTTTCAAATTTATTCAGCACTCTGGCAAAAATGGGAAGGACAATGTGCTATCGCCACTTACATGATTGCAGTAACTATATATCACCGATCTGAAATAGATATTTTGCCCACAACTAGACAAAAGAGAAATATTCGTCAAAAATGTAATCTGAATGATCCCATCTATATGGATTCAATTGGAGTTCCATGTGGGGTACCAGATGAGTATGAATTGGTTTTAAATCCAGTCCTGGCAGGAATTGAAAGTTTTCCCATTTTTAGTGCATTTTTCCCTATTACTGGTAACAAAAATGTTGATAGGATTAATTACATTCACTACCAATTACAGCGTGTGCTGGTAATCTTACAACTGAGGCCATAGAAGGCTTATTTGAACAATTTAGCAGTACTTCTTTAACTGCCTTACAAAACCGATTGACCTTAGACATGTTGGTGGCTGAAAAAGGTGGTGTTTGTTCCATGTTTGTTGATGAATGTTGTACGTACTTTCATTCCTTACAACACAGCTCCGGATGGTAAAGTTACTGTTGCTTTGAAAGGACTTAAAGAATTGGCTACACAATTAAAAGAACGATCTGTTATTGATTCCAAAATTTATGATTGGTTTACAGGTGTTTTTGGTAAATTTAAAAAAATATAGTTTCCTTGCTAGTTTCTCTATTTCTTTATTCTTCTTGTTTTTACTTCTTAGTTGCTGTATTGTTCCATGTGTAAAAGTTATGATTAGGAAATTTGTTTTTAGTATTAACAACTCAAATGCTTCTGCTACTCAATTGCTGGCTATGTATGATCTTGCCATTCATTTTTCTTCCACCAGCTCTCCTTCTCATGGCTGTTTTGATGCTATTCTTATGGAAGATTGTGAAATACTGTCTGTGACCCATGGTTGATTTGCTGTGAATGTGGACTTCTCTTGCTGATGGACCTATACTGGGATCACAGACCGCTGGGAGAAGAGGAGGAGGAACTATGAGAAGAACTTCAATTTCGGGCTATCTAGTTGAAGAGGATTTGATTTTTATATTTTCTTTCTAGTTTTTTTGTTACCATAATGAAGTAGTGTGTACAGTATGTTTTTTTTCTTTCGTATGTATGTCAAAATTGTGAAATGTTTTTTTACCATACTGAAGGTTTTGATGTTAATTTTTACTTTATTTTATTGTTAATTTTATTACATCTGTGTAAACAGAGGGTTTGTCATATTTTAAAATATGGATTCCCGTTTGTGTCATATTCAAAAGATATTTTCCCGCCAGAATGTAGGATACTTCATGCTTACAGATCAAAGTGATTGCTTCTATCTGATCATTTAGGTTGAGCAGACTCTGCACAAGGATGTGTGACCACAGTACTATAGGATTCTAGTGTTTTTTTCAGTGTAAACAATTTTTCCAGTGTTCTGATAGTCATAAAACTTGTTCAAAGAGAAACAAAACATTGTAAAAGCTTTTCCTGGCCTGTCTAAATATCATGTTCCTTTAGTTGAAAGAAAGGTGTCATATCTTGAGAATCTTTTACCTCAACAAATGTTTAAGTTAACGCCCACTGAGAGAATTTAAATATTGGAGTCAGATAACACGAGGGTAACATTTTCCCAAATAAAATATTGAGAAGTGACCACAGACTGTTCTGTGTCTTGTCTGCATTCTATCCAAAAATCTATCAGAACAAATAAAAGAACACTAACAGGAAATACATGCAGTGAGGCCACAAATTTTGAGTTCCAAAGTGGCGAGGGATGAGATTTCTGAAGTCTCTCCATTAACAGTAGATGAGACTATCTCTCTGTATGTAAGCATAGAGTTAACGATTGTAAGATTGGATTGGATTGGATAACTTTATTCATCCCGTATGCGGGAAATTTCGTTGTCACAGTAGCAAGAAAGCGCTGAAAGCACTGAAAGTGAAAGCACAAAGAAGATTCAGGATTGATTTTAGACCATCTCAAATTAGTTACATTATCTCATCTAATCTCATTTTCTTAATCACTTTATCCTCATTAGGGTTGGAGGGGTGCTGGAGCCTATCCCAGCTGACTCCGGGCCAGAGGTGGGGGGGCACCCTGAATTGGTGGCCAGTGTTATATATATAGTAGTATATTCTCACCAACCTATAGCCCAATTGACATTATTCACAGTAATTATGTAGTCCTTTCTTTTATTATTCAAGTCTATTTGTTACACACCCCACGCTTATCTTGAAACACAGTCTACTCACTACTACACTCTAGAGGTCCATTGTCGGAATATTTTGAAGGAAATACAAACCCTCGATAGGTTGCATCTGAAAGTCAGGGTGGAGGCGGGGCAAATAGAGCCAACCCGGGAGAAGAAAGGTGTCAAAATTTAAAACAAAATTAGAATTAAGTTTAGTGTAAGGTTAGAGTAAACCTTTTTTTGAGTGTCTGTATCTCTCTCTCTCTTTCTGTCACTCTCTCTCCCCTCCACGAAATCTGTTTAATTTTAGTACTATTAAACATCATAACCACTAGTTATACTCCAAATCCAAGTTCATTTAAATTTGTTTATGTTATGTTACGAGCGCGTCTCCCCCTCTCTCTGTCTCTCTCCCCTCCGCGAAATCTGTCTAATTTTAGCAGTATTAAACACATTTTAGTAATATTAAACCACAAGTTATTTGTTACTTTTTTAATAGATGGCAAATTAGAAGAAATAAAAATGTTTTTCCAATCCAATATCCTGTTTTTGGAGTTTTTTCAGAGGGTTGGAACAAATTAATTTGTTTTTAGTTCATTTCTATGGGGAACGTTCGTTTGAGTTATTAGAAAATCGACATACGAGCTCAGTCCCGGAACGCATTAAGCTCGTATCTCGAGGTACCACTGTACTGAGAACTGACCTGGGATCCCATTTCTATTTCCCGTGTCTTCATCAAATATAACCTCCAGGACAAAAGAAGAACACGTGGTATTGTAAGTACAAGGTCGAAAAGAAATAAACGCCAATAATTTGGTGACCCCGACGTGATGCCCTGGAGGCCTAGGACGAGCAGCAAAGATCCTCTCTACAGACTCTTGGCGCGCCAAAATAAATAGGTAAGCAGATTTTAAATTCTGCATCCACATTTTAGAAGAGTCTGTGGAGAACGATCTATAAGTGCAGTCTTGGTTAATTAAGATTGATATTCATGGAATTGGTGTTTTTATATCTTTTGTTGGAAGCAGTGATGGGCCTTCAGTAGTGCTACATGTGAATCAATCCAGCCCTCCATAAGTATTTTATACCTATAAAACCTTTACTGCAGCTACAGCTGCGACACATAAAAAATAATCAATAATAACCTCAAAAATTGAAATATTATTAAGGAACATAGACACATTTTACTCACCAAAAATTGTGTCCTGTTGTATTTCTGGCATACATTTTTTATTCTATTTAGGGCTGAAAATGTTCGTTCGACAGAAGCAGTGGACACAGGGATGGTCAGTGCCAAACACACTAATGTGTAAAGCTGCCCCATGCTCTCGCTCAGATTTTTCTGCTGAAGGAAGTCAAGTAGATGAGTGGGAGATTTTCTGCAAAATCATCCATGGCATACAATACAACCACTTCTGTTCTTAGCCGAGGCAGATCGAAAAGTGCTCCATGGCTCTGCGTTAAACTGGAGAAGGCTGCATGTGTGAAAGTTTTCTGGTATTCCCGAAACTTCTGCGGGTCAAGGAGGGAGAAAAACATCAGTCTTTGCTGGTCTTGAAATCTTCTCCGCGTCTGGCAAATAATATTGTCCAGAATCCCGTCGTGGAGTTGGTGGTAGTGCACGCGAGAATCTTGCGCTTGACCTCTTGGTGCACCCGCACTTGCTTTCGGTGGCCTCATGGATTTCCTCATATCGGCTCCTCTCGCGTTCAACTGTGTCACAAAACTCCTTTACTCTTGCAAGACAAAACTGTACATCCAGTTTGTTGTTCTGTAGTATTGAAAAAAGCACGTCTGAATGCTCAAAAATGCCATTAAATGTGTGAAGCAAAAAACAAAATTCAAAATCATCCAGACGTGCTTTAAATCCATCAGCACAGCACACAGACTACTCGTTGTAGTCGTGATGATGCTCCAGGATGTGATAAAACAGTTCCTTTAGAGTAGCTCTCTTCTCAAATACTGTATTGACCACTCTGGATGTGTACTGCCAGGTTGGTGCCACACAAGGCAGACGCCGCTGGCAGATTACGTCCAGCAGCTGTGTGCGTCGAGGTGATCTCGAAAAAAAGTTTGCTGAGCAAAAAATATCTTGCATTCTTTAAGCTTTGAGGCCCCCTGAGTCAGTGCTAAATTGAGCCGATGTGCATAGCAGTGTATGAATAAATCTAACGGTGCTCTCTCCTTAACTTTAGCCTGCCATTTAATCCGGAAGACATGACCGCTGCACCGTCATAAGACTGTGCCACAACTTTACCCAGACATTCATTTTCCACCAAAATTTGAATGATAAGACCTGTAATGTCATCGACTCACTTCCCATTGGTAACATTTTCAAATCTGACGAACTGCTCCTTGACACCTTTGCCCATGACATAACGCAGAACCAGTGCGAGCTGTGCTGCATTACTCACGTCTGTCGTCTCATCCACCATTACAGAGAGAAACCGTACTTTTTAAAATTCCCCTTCTAATCTCTTCCTTCGTCACTTCAGCAGTGATCAGGTTGTTTTGTATTTGGCTGACGTGTCACTAACCACTTTATTAGTGGACATGTGGTAATGTAAATCCGTGTTTCTCTCAGTAATGAGAGAAAGAAGTTCCACATATATTCCTTTGTTTGGGGACGCTGTGCTTTCATCTTGTCCCCGAAATTAAAGTTCCTGCTTGCCCCCCCAAAAATGACAGTCTATCAAACTTTTTAAGATTTCCCTATTTTTCTTTAGCTTTTCTTTGTGGCACTCCGTTTCCCTGCACACTTGCTCGCTGAACTGTAACTCCACTCGGATTTCCCCAAATGTTTTTGAGAGCACCATAGCTTGTAAGTGTCCGGCAGTGCTTTGGTGTCTCGTTGCTGCTTTGGTTAAACAAGTCAAAATTGCAAATCCAGTGTTGCTCCAAACACCATGTCGATCGGTGGAAAATAACAAGCACTCCCAGCAATACAATTTGCAGTGTTCCTCGGAGCCCGTGAGCCAGGGACAACGCTCATAGTTAGCGAACTGAAAGTGGCGGACAAGCCCTTTTCCTGGTTGTAACAGGCTTGCTAGCTTTGGAGTTGACCGCCCTTTCTTAATGATGTCCATTTTTTTTCTGCAAAAGTCCGTCTGGAAAATTGCTTTGTCAGCAAATGTTCAACACAGTCCATTTGTTTTCCTCCGTCGGCCGTTGTGGGTGGAGTTTGCGAGCTCTGGCTCGATAACTCTGGCTTTGGCCCGCCTACTCTATCACTAGCCAATCATAGTTTGTGTAAGCGATGGCGTATCCCTCCGCCTGCGACAAGGCAATGACGTATCCCTAAGCCTGCGAGAAGGCCTGGTGTCACCAAATCAAATTCTGATTGGTTAAAGCAACAGTTTTATCGACGCTTGCTTTATGCAGCAGAGCCTGCAGAACTGATTGTGAGGCCTTAAGGCAGATTTCTGACCCTGGCAACAATAATAGCTGAAATGTGATTGGTTAAATGCTTCAATATGAAAACACACATGGAAGCAGTGCAACCAGGGGGATAGCAATCAAAGGAAGCTGACAGACAATTTGGAATTATTTGATAAGTATTCATGGACAAAATATAATTAACATCAGTCTGTGATTCAGATATTTCTTAGGCCAGCAGAGAAGGCCCTGATGGCACGCCACTGGTTGGAAGTTATTGAGCTCAGATTGAATAAAATTTGAAAATCAAGTAGCAGAAGTTGTTCCCTGCGTAGAGTTGCCAATCAAATAGCAGAAGTTGTTCCTTGCGTAAAGTTGCAAATTAAATAACAGAAGTCGTCCCTGCGTAAAGTTGCAAATTAAATAGCAAGGAAGAGTAGACTCCGTTTTTAATTGATTGTAAATAAATGAAGGATCCAAATACAATACTAACGATGTGTGATTGTTTGTCTTACATTTTGTGTATTAACAATACCATATTATTACCATTACCATATTAATAAGTACAATAAAATACTAGCAGTTGGAGAGGATACGGGAAAATACAAGACAATTATATGGGTGGAATAAATAAGTTAAGTGTAGGAAACAGAGAAGGGGGCAAAAGTAAATAATCTTTCGCCCTCTACCTCACAGATCTGATTTGAAAACTACAGTGATGGCCATACTGCCCAAAAAGAATAATACCAATATAGGAGATCAACTTGGCAGTTTTTCTACTCACTGGAAACAACACGAAGAATTGATCTTGCATTTAATGAGGCGACATACTACTAAAATTGCTGCAGACATTATAGAAATGCAGGAAATACAAATTAAACTACTCAAACTTCAACTGAGAGCCGCCCAGAGAGAGGATGAAGATGCTAAGAATCCAACCCCCATACAAATGCAAAATTAGAATCCCAAAAGCAAAGGAGCAGTGAGAGAGAGAGAGGGCAGAGGCAAGAGGGGCGCACACACGCAAGAGCGTCACACCTACAGCAGAGAAGGCTCACTATGTTACAAGTGTCAACAAGCGGAGGAGCGCATGGAATTCCAGTCGAGCAGACGAGAAAATAATTCCATTAAAAACTATGGTTCGCGGACCCTACGTGGTTTGTAGTTGCAATATGAGACCATTGACGATAAGCGCAGTTTTTACTTTCTTGAAATTAGCATTGTTGAAAATTTTAATCTCTTCAATTACTTGGTGATAAAAAAATGAGACAAATAGAAGAGAGATCAATTGAATTAAATACTTTGATTTAATAACAATGAAAAATTATTGATTGATGACTTTTGTCATGCAAGATTTGAGTTAAAAATCTAGAAAAAGTATATTACGATAATATTGGAAAGTAATGTGGAGAAGAATGTTACAAAGATGACTGGCCAACATGTTTGTGGCCATTCCAAACTGCCTTCTGAATCCAAAATAAAAAATAAAATAAAAAAGTAATAGCCTGCCGACATTAATTGGAAAATAATTAAATTGCTACATTAAAAATTATGTTAGAGTTGATAACATAAAAAAATGATGACTAAATGATTTAAAATATGGATAATTCAAGTCTAATTTGATATGGTTGTGGATGCCAAAAAGTCGTATGTTTAAAAACTGATATAATTATTTCAATCAGATAATTATGGTAAATATTTCCTAATCACAAGGTTTAGACTTGAAAAATTAAGGAAAGAAGAATTTTCAAGCCTATGTAAAGTTGAAAATATATTCAACTAATTTTCCAACTCACAAGATATAATATAGGAATAAATGGGACTTGATATTGGGAGACTTTGACAAAAACCCAAGAGTCTATTATCAAAATTTGTATGAATTAATATTAATATAGTAAGCACTAATAGATTTGAATGTAGGATTTATCTGGAGGAAAATGTGATAAAAAATTGTTTTAATGGAATCAGAGCATTGATTTTCACCCATCAACGCTCTCCCATGCAAATTGAATCTTTGATGATGCTTTAATGGAGGATTATGAAATAATGTCTCGTGGCTAATTTTGCTTAGTGTTTAAAAAAAAGAAGAAATAAAATTCCCCAGATTCCCCCAGGACCCCAGAGCTGTGAGGCCGACACGCTAACCACTCAAACACCGTGCTGCTTAGTTACATTATTTAATTATTTATGTATTTAAATAATCAATGCCGTGTCGGCCTCACAGCTCTGGGGTTCTGGGTTCAAATTCAGGTCACGTCCGCCTGTGTGGAGTTTGCATGTTCTCTGGGCCTGCATGGGTTTTCTCCGGGTACTCCGGTTTCCTCCCACATTCCAAAAACATGCATGGTAGGCTGATTGCACACTCGAAATTGCCCCTAGGTATGGGTGTGAGTGTGCTTGGTTGTCCGTCTCCTTGTGCCCTGCAATCGGCTGGCCACCGATGCAGGGTGTCCCCCGCCTCTGGCCTGGATTCAGCTGGGATAGGCTCCAGCACCCCCGAGACCTTAACCCTAGAATGGTAACCCTCTATTTCAGGGATTACCTTTCACGCTT